>NW_027497276.1:0-165589 GCF_021521415.1 Bidens hawaiensis | reverse complement strand
CTGCGACCTGTTCTGGCTCGATGCCTAAAAGTTCGGGTTCAACTGTGTAGACGCGTTCCCGTAACGAAAGTTCGGGTGATTCCTCAGGCCCGGGTGATAGGTGTTTGAATTCAACCCTTGACCATTGGAATCCCCGTAAGCATAATTAACTTCCTCGGTTTTCATCCTCCTCGTCATCATAAAACTCGGGGCAATTTTCTGCCTTATGCCAGAGTTCACCACAATCTTCAAAAAATCGGGAATTTAACACCAACTTTCCCGACTTCTTTCTTCTTACACTTTTTTAACTTAGCCAATTCACGTCCAAACTCAGTAATTCTCGCGGACTCACTCGCGACTGACTTAACGGATCTTGATGAATTACCACGTCTTCGTCTTTTAGCTGTTGCTTCTTCCTTGGAATCTTCACACATGAACTCTAAAAATTCCCAATCATCTTCCTCAGGCTGATTCAACAACTGACCATTACACGAGGCTTTAAGATGCTTTCGTTCCTCGTATGACAAACCATCAACGAAACATTTTACCAGTTCCCACAGTTCGATTTGGTGGTGTGGGCATTTTCTGATCATGTCTTTATATCTGGTAAAGGCTTCGTGAAATAACTCACCAGGTAACTGTGAAAAGTGACGAATGTCGGAACGGGCCTCGGTAGTCTTCGACTGTGAATAAGACTCGTTTAAGAAAACTTGTTGCATCTCGGCCCAGTTTCTGATACTGTGCATCGGTAGCGAATTAAACCACCCACCATCGGATACGACTGTTTATTGTTATGTCGGCTACCTCACGAATCAATCAAAAACTTTCATAATCAATCAGATTCATCAGAAAATTTCAATATGTATCAAAATCTAATAGGCTATAATAATTTGTCGGATCATTTCTTGTTTCTATCGAATCCGATTATTTAATATGACCAATTTGAGAATTTTCTAAAACTGTAGTTGTTCTCAAAATGTGTTTGTCAAATTTATCATTTTAAGAATTTTCCTTCTTTATTTTGTTTAATGTTGGTTAAATTTATCATTTGAAGAATTTTTCCTTCTATATTTTGTTATTTTCTAATTTTTCGGGGCAATTTTATAAAATAGTAATCAAGTTTCAAAAGAGTTTTACTTAGGTCACTCAACTTTAAAAGGTGTTCCAATTAAGTCACTCAACTTTCATATTTTATTAAATTAAAGGTTTTAACATGTTTTTTTTTATCGATTTTCTTTTTTGTTTCACATAAGAAATCTTTTTATCTATGTTTAGATGTTGCCGTTGAGTGGCGACGTATATTTTATTTTTTTATTTTTGAATTTTTATATAATTAATGTTTTTAAAATTTTTTTAAAATTTTACCACATATATTGCAAATTCTGACCTACACATCTTATCCTTCATTTCTTTCTTGACACACACAAAAATCGGTGAGACTCGATTTGAAAACTTAGTGACCCGATTAGAGGAAATATGTATGAGTGACCTAATTGGAATACTTTTGAAAGTTGGTTACTATTTTATGAGATATTCCTTTTTTGATGTGTAATGTATTGATGTAAAACTTTCTTTTTTGATATGAAAACCTTAAAACTTCAAGATTGATATGTCATTACCAGTGTTTTGAAACCTTGACCGATCCGACCGGGACCCGGTCTCTATACCGGGTCGGGTCTGTGTATTTGGGTCGTTTCGCAAAACACGGCTGGGTTTTGCGGGTGGCGGTCTGTCACACCCGGCCCTGAACGGCGGAAACAGCCGGGGCGCGCTCGAGTGGGGGATTGATAATTAAGCACGGGCCATTGCAAACATTCAAAGTAAGATTTTCATTGCGCATGAAATGTTTAATACAAATACATTACATTGTTTAAAAATTTCATAAAAACATCCAAGTATAAAAACTGTTGAAGATTTCAACGCCATATCCCCTTGCGCGGCGGGAACAACCACGCGCATCGAAGGGATAGAACTAAAATCTTCCAAAAAGCTAGTTTTAGATGTTCAGCGTGAGGTGCTCTAAGTGTGACTCCATGCGCTACCTAGTTATCTCCTGAAAGACACGTAAAAACATTTGAATCAGTATAAAACTGAGTGAGTTCACAAGTTTTAGTAACTTGATAAATCGTATTGCATCATAATCTTGATAAAAAATCATTCTGAAACATAATTCTGATAGCATCATTAAAACACATGCTTGGTAAAACATAGTTTCTATCAACATATTCTGATAAAATCGTTCCGCGGGTTACGCTGCGAACATTTCTGGGAACTGTGCTCGTCTGTGTAAGTGGCGCTGCCACTACGAGCGAAATAAGTAATACTGTCCCGCTGGTTACGCGCGGACACTTCTGAAAAATCGTGCTCGTCTGTGTAAGTGGCGCTGCCACTACGAGCGAATAATACCGTCCCGCGGGTTACGCGTGGACGTTGTGCCGGAAAACAAGGCGCTCGTCTGCGTAAGAGGAGCGACCTCTACGAGCGGGCTCAATCCCATAGTACTGCCCCGTGCTAGGCACTCGTCTGTGTAAGAAGTGCGACCCCTACGAGTGGGTGGATCAAACCAGCAGTCCCTACCCTTAGAGTTCCAATGGTAAAGTGATCACTTACTCGTATCGCACTCTCATCGAAAACCATAGATAACCGTTTGCATTGCTCATCATGAAACATAATTTAAACACATAATCGCTTGCATAGCTTGTAAGTATACCATGATAAAACATTATTTAAGTACGTGTCCCTCGCCCCGAAAACAGTTTAAAAGTAGTGAAAACAGTGAAAATAGGGGCTGTGAGACTCACCTGTGGTTCTTGTTAAGGGATTAATCGAGATTCGGGTTTTCTTGGTGTTGGCCTCGGGATTGAAGGTCTAGAATACGATTAAATAACAAGAAGTATATATATTAAGATCAAGAAATAGGAGAATATAAGGGTTGAAAAGTAGATCTCAAGGTTATATTCTCGGCTTACCTAGTAACAGGATCGGAAATGAAAACAACGGATGCTTGGGAGAGGATTAGTGCAAGTTTGCAGTTCTTTGAAGTGTGTTTTGAGTGATAATTTAGGTTACATATTTATAGGCAAACTCAAGGGAACACAATCCCTTGCTTTAGGGGATTGTAATCTTGTCATACCTAGGTGTAATGATGATAAAGTATGGAAATTATTATTATTTATTTAAAAGTGGAGGAGTGGATAAAAGATTTTGATTTGATTTGGACAGGACATGCAGGTCTGTGGTTGGTGAGAATAGGGTGGCTGACAGTTGACTTTTCATGTTACAGTGTGCTTTTTCAGGCACTTTTGTCAGTGTACAGTAAAAAAGTAGAAATCTCTGAAACACGCTACTGTTTCCTTTTGGGCGGGAATAATCCTCCTTAAATCTGGAGATTAGGCTAAGTGTTCTGCGCGTATAACTTTGTGCGCATAGCTTTCTGCGTGAAGGACATTTCTTTGCTGCGGGTAGGTGCGTAACCTTCTCGCAGTTAGGGGACATTGAGTTTCATTTGTAGGTTCTCCAGGTGGTCTTGGTATTTCAACATAGTGATCAGTTATGTTGAAGTCAATTCCATCTTGGAGCTTCAGACAAACTAGCTCTCAATGTTCCCGCCATGCGGGGAGGTTAGTTTCCCTTTCCGCACGCGCATAAACGATTTGGGATGCACCCGCCTTAGCATCATGCGAGACGGTCAACCCAATAGACAACATTAAGTTATGGATACATAAAACCAATACACTCGCGCATGGCGCATATAACATGTGGCCCACGCTGGTTCTTATCATGGCGCGCTCGCGTAGGGCGCACATAACAAATGCACGCGCTGATTAACATAGCGCGCTCGCGCAGGGCGCACATAACAAATGCACGCGCTGATTAACATAGCGCGCTCGCGCAGGGCGCACATAACAAATGCACGCGCTGATTATCATAGCGCGCTCGCGCAGGGCGCACATAACAAATTGCACGCGCTGATTAACATAGCGCGCTCGCGCAGGGCGCACATAACAAATGCACGCGCTGATTAACATAGCGCGCTCGCGCAGGGCGCACATAACAAATGCACGCGCTCATTAACATAGCGCGCTCGCGCAGGGCGCACATAACAAATACACGCGCTGATTAACATAGCGCGCTTGCGCAAGGCGCATATAACATAATTACCTAATATTTAGGTTGATTACTTGGTTTAAGGATTTGGGAATTTACCGGGTGTCACACGGTCGGCCCGAACTGGTTGACCCGGCGGGTGAACCGGGTGTCGTAAAACTCATTTTTTTTAATAAATCCTAAATGAAATGTGGATGCTGGGATTCAAACTTGAGATATTTTGTAGATAGAAGCTTTCATAATTAACTCATGAGCCAACCAACCAAACTTCATTGATGTCTCTATGATCAAACATAAATCGTATATATTTAAAAAGCAATGTATAAAACATAAATAAACATTAAATTTTGTTAGGCCATATGTAATGGGGCGAGAAAATTGGGCGATGGGGGCGATTGGGGGGGGGGGGACACCGCCCCCCGTGCGATATCAGGACGAATTGGGGTGGGGGGCGGGAGGCTTTTGTCGCCGGAGAGGGGTGAAAAATATTATTATTTTATTAATAATATCGTTTGACAACGATAAAAAAATAATTAAACAATATATATATATATATATATATATATATATATATATATATATATATATGGGATGGTTCAGGCGAGAGGTCATCTTACTGCAAGAAATGCGAGAAATAAATTATAACCCTTGATTAAGATTGATTTATGGACTAAAATGATTATGGCATTATTGTAATTATTGAGTCATTGTTTTTAATGTTTAATACTCCCCCTGTCCCATTATAAGTGTCATAGTTTGACTTTTCAAGTTTTTCTTTTGCAACATTGACCGTAAATATTTTTGTTCGTGTCATATAATACTTGATGAAAATTATATCAATGTAAAATACATTTAAAACCTAATCCATTCATATATTTTACATCAAGTATTATATAACACAAACAAAAATATTGTCGGTCAAAATTAAACAAGAAAGGCTTGAAAAATCAAACTATGACAAATGAGACGGAAAGAGTAATAAAGAAGGGCAATGTTGACATTTTAAAACATACGGAGGTTGCCGGTAGTCCCCAACAATTTATGCTTTTGTCATTCATTATTCCCCAAAATTGCTTACATGTCAAAAGTCATTAAATCAAGAAAGATATTTCCATTACTTCAAACATTTGAAGGCAATTATTAATAAGCATTTAAAAAGGAAAGCTATAGGGTGAAAATAATTTTGCTACATTGAGATATACATTATGAATTTCAAAACCATATAGTTATTGAAAGCCTATATCTAAGTAGTTATTATTTTTTTTACGTGATTTTCCTACACATACTATGAACAGGGCCGATGCTTTAGAGACTAAAGCTTGGGCTTTAGGCCCACCAAATATTGAGGCCCCAATTTTTAAAAAAAAATAAAAATGATATATCATATTATAAAAGTTTTAAGTTGAGTAGAGAAAAGATGAATGGTCTAGTACTCTAGTGTAGTGGCAAATCAAATAAGGTTCTCTCACTTTCATTGTTGTCAATCAGGGAGGGATCGAATCTCCCTTGCATGAAGTTCAATTTTTTGGTGTGGGAAATCAATTCAAGGGCCATATAATTCCAAATTAAATTACATTTATATTTACCTAAAAGAAAAGGATTAACTCATTATTTATTTAAAAGAAAAGGCTTAACTCAGTAATTCTATCTAATACTTCAATTCTTAACATAAAAACTAATTCGATAACCTAAGCTTATACTATATATTCCAATCAAATTTATTTCGAGTTTAGAAAATTATATTTCTAACATTATATTAGTTATGACTCAATCTATAAAAAATTGGGATAATATATGCGTATTATAATTGTAAATGTGTGTGTTGAGAATATCAAATGTTAGTGTTGTCGTCCACACGATGTTTTTAATATATCTTTCAATCAAGTTAATTTTAAGTCGTGTTCTAACATATTTATATATTATTTGGTTTCTTAATTAAGAGACAAAATTAAAATTGCCATGTAATAGTTTATATTATAAAAATAGTGCGACTATACAAAAATAGAACTATGGTTTTAAATTAACTTATTTGTCTAATCAAATGTGAAGCGGAACAAATAAAAAAATTGAAAAGCGAGACCCTTTTTTTAATAAGGCAAATTGATAAGTGTGACCATTTTTTAATAAGGCCCTGAAATTTTAATTTGCTTTAGGACACCAAAATGGTTGGGCCGTCACTGACTACGAATGATGGAAATTTTAGCATGAATAGTCTGTTTAAGATATTTAGTATTTGTATGTAGGTAGTTGTTATAGTTTATCTATTTGTTTTATTAATGTGGAGGAATAACGATATGTCGGTATAAATACATGTTCGTTGTGTTGGAATAAGCCAGGACAAACCACTTTTTGAGATGTTTATTATTAACTAGTATCGTGTTGTGAATGTAAGACTAATTTTGAGATGTGTTGTGATTTTTCCATGTATGTTTTTTTAATGTTTCGTCTCGCATACATGTGAATATGCAGTTTTGTAGTAAAAATGTAGTGTGTGGGAACAATGTGCAGATGTGTAGCATGAATTTGAAGAGATGTAGGTAGAATTTGAAGGCATGCAGCAACAAATTATGGTAGCGTAGGACGACATTGAAGATATGTAGAAAGAACTTAACAACATGTAGGCAAAATTTATAGATGTTGTGGAAGAAATTGAAAAATATCTAGAAAGAATTTGAAGATGCGTAGAAAGACATTATACTTGTGTAGAGTGAAACATTCGGCTTTAAAGTTGTTATAAATAGATAAACATCTTCTATAACTTTGAATTGTTTTTTTATTTGATAATGTAGTTAAAAAAAGAAAAGAAAAAAACAATCCGATGTGAAGAACAGGTCCGGCTCCGAGAAAGCAAAAAAAATTTTGGGTTGAAGCCGAAAATTTTTTAGGCCTTAATTAAAAAGGAGTATTTTGTTGGTTTAAACAATTAAATTTTTATATAGGTTTATTTGGTTATAATTTGGGTTGCGTAAAATTTTTTTGTATAAAAATATGATTAAACATGTCTCAAATGAGACTTGAATTCATGACTTACTGGTTGAGAGTAATACTCATTTGCCACTAGAACAAGCTTATGGTCATGTAATTAAGTTTAAACATTAAATATACATATTATTTTTAATAAAAATAATTTTTTATAAAAAAAATAAAAAAATTCGGGCCTAACGGGGTGTCGGGCCTGTGGCCGTCGGCCACCCCGCCACCCATATGGGCCGGCCCTGTAGAAGAAATATGTTGAATTCAAATATTAATTTAAAATTTATATTTGGTAGATAAATGTATAATAGTAAATACAAGCCTGAAATAGTGGAGTTAACTAAATTAACATAGTCAACCAATTTACTATTATACCCTTCTAATAAAATTAAATATAAACTAAAAAGAAAACTTTTGATTGGTTGGAATCATTTCTCGCATTTCTCTCAATAACTTGATTTCTCTCTTGAACTTAAACCTATATATATAAACATACACATTCTTCTTCATTTCATACACAATTCATACCCAAATTCTTAAAAAAATCTAGCAAAATGAATCCTAAAAACAACCCGAACCAACCGAATCCCGTGGAAATCACCGCTACCATGAGAGAAATCATCAAAAAAACACGAAAAGTTTGCCGAGAAACTCAACGATACCATGAGAGAAACCAACAAACAATACGAAAAGATTGCTGCTATGATGAAATTGCGGGAAATGAGTAAATAATACGAATCATTCAAAGCGGCCGGGTTACATGAAAAAGCCGCATGATTGCAACGACGACGAATTGAAAAAATGTGCGAATATTATGGATATTAGTATTTTTTTTTAGTTATGTATTTTTTTTATTTTTAGTTATGTATTTTTTTTTGTATTTCTTTTTATTATTTAATTTTCTTGGTTTTTATTTGTTTAGTTTAAATATAAAAAGAAAATAATAAAAAAAATACCGTGGGCCCAGTTTGTAACCCCTTCACAGCTACACCATTACACCCCAAAAACAAATTCTCACCATTTGCTGACTGGGCGCCACATGTCACAAAACGCCCCAATTTGTAGCCCCTCCACTACACATAGCCTTATTAATATTATCTTTTGTTATTATTTTATTTTTATATGTACATGAATTATATATATAGGTAAATACATATTTAAATTATTTATGGCATCATCCGGGTCAAACACCGGTCTGTCCTCTTGGGTCGGTCCAACCTTTGACCCAGTTGGAGAAACAATGTAATGATGAAGGTATAAAAAAGTATATTTAATTGAAAATGAGAGTGAAAATATAGTGATTTTAGTGTAATTTTGGATTTTGAAATATGGTAATGGATGAGAATGCTGTTAGAACATCATAAATGGGAAAATAGGGTTTGTTGATCTTTAAGAACACCGACTAGAAGAGAGAGGATGAATGAAGTCTGCTAGTCTCATTCATGATTACATATCATTTGTCTGTGAGAGGAAAATGTTGGCTATGTGAGAGGAAGGAGAGAAGTAGGATTCGTCCTTGAGAAATGAAACAGAACATGGGTATTGGGGGTCGATGGACATGTGATGTGGAGTCGGCTCGTAACAGGATGTGTTGTGGATTCTATTAGGTAAATTAGTTGAACTATTTACAAATAGAGGAAGTACATCAATAAAACATTATTAAAACTTGAATAGTATTTCTAATTAATTAGAAGAGTTTAGTCGTCACCAAGGGTTGGCTATTTCTAACTATTTTGGTACCAAGTCCCTTTTTTTTCCATTTTATGATAAACAATTTTCTCATAGTCAAATTATTGTAGGTTTATAAATAACCATATTTTAAAAGAGAAACATATTTAGGCATGTTAGAAGATTTGGCTCTTTCAATTATGTAGAAACTTAGAGGCGGGTGAGTAGGTTTTTAACTTGTTCAAAGATGTTAATTTTGTTTGTAAATCTTTTAATTATTTAAGAAGTATGCAAGTATGTAAAGAGTATAAGGGAAGCAAATGACAAAGCCGATTTAGAAAAGTTCAAGTAGATAGCAATGAATCCACTCTACGCCATCTCCTCGATTCTTCAATTAGTAGTTTCTTTTAACGAAAGAGATCACCAGTACACTAAGCCTTTAACTAATTCAATGACAGTGATTACATTGTAAAAACCTTTCACTAATCAAGGTAGTGGTTACCTTCTTCGTCTCACTAAACTCGAGAGGCATTTATCACCTCTCTCACAAATCACCGCATAAGTGTGGCGAGCAAGGCCATCTCCGAGAACCATTTAAAATTTTGGGACGGGTAAAAAAACAGACTCCCTGAAATCGCATTCTCAATTATGTAATAGATAATTTGACAATTTTACCAATAAGGTTGCATTTCAAAAGCCCAAAACAAACAAATAATAATACATACGTTACTAAAATGACTCATATAAAACTATGATTAACGTTTTTTTCTATAAAAGAAACAAGACTAATTGTGGGAATTGAACCAATTACCTTTATTTCCATAGTTTCGAGCATTTTTCATTTAACAAAAGAGGCGTTTTGTTGATTTTTATGTTTAAACAAAATTATTTAGAAAATATAAATTTTAACTTTTTTAACAATTATGATCCTCTCGAAAGAGCGTACCTGGGTCCGTCGCCCTCATCACCCTCCCATTGGGTCGGGCATGATGGTGAGCCCCTCACAAACTAATCACTACAATAAAACTAGTGATATCTCATCATACACGAATGAATAAGATAACACAACTCTTTTATTTTTGCTCTTGATCTTCTTCTTAATCTCTTTTTAATCAAAATGATGTTAAATTTGAATGATCTTATAATGAGAGATATATTCAATGCGTATATGTGAAAACATAGAGCAAAAGGAGTCAGGAAAATAGGCTGTGAAGGCTTCAGTTATAGGCGCAACAACACAAAACTAACAACCGGACCATCCGCGCTTGCTATATATGGCGCTTAATCCAGCGACCGTGAACAGCCAGTCCACTATATCTTGGTTGTTCTGTTTGAGAATGTTGTACTTAGTCTTGTCCACTTTTGAGAGTAATTTTTCCAGAATTAGGACTTATTTTAGTAACCAAATGATCCTAATCCTTTTCAAAAGATATTGTAACCATTATTGTGGGTGCAACTTTTGTATGTTGGCTCTCTGATTGTATTCTTCCCATTTATGTCAAAACTAGATCTCTTCACCGAATATATGTTTCTTTTATTTTAGAAACCTCAAAATTTGTTTGCCTTCTTTCAAAACTCGGAAGTCTTTTTTAAATAAAACCTTTAAAATCTCTGGCTAAGACCTTTGTAAAAACTAAAAAGTCTTTTGCTTTTGGTAAAATATATTTTATATAACTTGTTATGTTACTTCTGTTTTAGTCTCTCTAAGATTACAACATATTTATGTTGTATATCCACTTCGTGAAGTTCTTACATTTCTTAATCTTATACTCATGTAGTAGACGTAATGAATTAATAGTTAATCTTCATATTCTTGATGTAGTGTTTGTGTTAAATTGTTGTTATGACTTAAGATGGCTCATTTAATGTTTAAGAACATTTATGTGACATATAATCTATCATTAATGAATTATTACAAATCATTTTGAGTCGGATCATTATCAATCGTAAAGTTAAAATACAAAGAGAGACAAAATGAGAAGTGTGAGAAGGATTTATAACCACACAAAAATCCACTTAAAAATAAATTAAAAAATAATAAAAAAAATTATAACTCAAAATATAAATAAAGAACGAAAAAAATAAAAAAACTAAAATGTTTCCATCATCATTCATGTTAAAAAAACAAAAAAAAATTGACGAAAAGACACAATGACAATAATAAACAAAAGACACAATTATAACTAAAAAAAGACACAATAGATCGCAAAATATAACACAATGTAAAACAAAATATAGCACAATGTTTTAGTATTACAACACAATATAAAGAAAAAAGACAATGTTAAACAAAAAAAGACACAATCAATAACGAAAATAAACACAAAACACAATGATAAACAAAAAAATGCGATTTTTTTCACTTACCGTTGTTTTTTTTTGTGAGATCGAGAAAGACGATGGAAACATTTTTCTGTTTTTAATTTTTTCATTTTTTATTCAATTTTGAGTTATGATTTATTTTATTTTTTATTTTATTTTTAAATTTTAAGGGGTTTTTTTGTGTGACTACAAATTATTTTCATCCTTGTTATTTTTGTTCTCTTTAACTTGACTCTCATTATCAAATCAATTAAATTCATTAAAGTATAAAGCACATTCAAAATTAGTAATATTCTTTATAGATCTTTAGTGATTGTATCAGTCCAATCTTAGCCACAAGATGGTGAGAGCGAGGGGATGAGTGTTTGTTAAGCTTATTACATTATCATTCACAACACTCACACAAAAGACGGGGTGAATTATAGAGAATATACAAGAGACTATAAAGATGATCACCACCATCTCAATGAGACGTTTGTAAGGGTGAACACTATTCATTTTAGTAAGACATTCACAAGAAGATTGCCCATCCGATTAATGATACGATTGGGGTAATTCTTTACACATTAATACAAGCACGAAGTTGCGGTAATCACTACCCTCTTAAAATTTGTAAATGTGACCACTGTCTTGTTTAATGAGAAGTTTGATAGTGAATATAAACTATTGTTGCATACCAAGGAGTGGGCGTAAGGTGGATTTGTTAATATTCACCTTAACCATTATAAATCTTTGTGTCTTTATATTGATTTATTCTTTACTTCATTCACCATAGTAACTACAAGAAATGCTTTAGGGGCGACACTTTTAGGGGCGACGTATGGCAATCCGCGTTGATATGGATATTGATAAACGCTAGCCATTGATTTGGATATTGATCAACGGCTAGGGATTTAGCGTACGGCAATAGGGGGCGACTCGTCGCCCCTAATACCCTTATATATCACTTTTCCCACCTACTTTTCACCATGTCCCTCCAATAATCTCTCATCCATATGTGCCGACGATTTCCGGCCACCACCTCCTAGCCCTCTTCTTTCGCACCGCCACCATCTCCTCACCTGCGTCTGCTGCCACCACCGTGCCGCACCACCACGGTTCCCGTCACCACCTGGGTCGGCGACGTCATGCCACGAGGTCATGGGGGGAGATGGTGTCGAGGATCCGCCACCTCCCGGAGGTTTTGGACGAGGTTGTCATGAGGAGGACGATAAGTCTTATATAGTTTATTTATTTATTTATTGATTATATATTGCGACTAATAAATTTTATTAATTTTTGTAGTTGTTCCGGTTCAAAAAGTAAGGGGTACTGCGAAAAATATAAAACTGATATATGCATTTACAAAAAAGGCAGGAAGCCTTTAAGGCTTACTTCTGATAGATGTGTCACATTTACTCCCATTGGTGATGTAGGAGATATGCTTATTCAGGAGGTTGGGAGTTACATGTGGAGAAACATCGCGTTTGATAAAGACTATTGGGCATGTGTTTACGAAACAGAAAAGAACGAGCTCAACGAATATGTGTGTATGTGATTTATAAATTTAATATGTTTATTAGTTCATTATTAGTTTTTTACAAGACTAACTTATTTTAATTAATTCCTGGCAATATTTTGATTTTGATGAGATTGAGCGGGATCCTCAATGCAAATTGTTAAAAGGTGGCATTGAAGCGGCAATCATTAAACGATATAGAGGCCGGAAATCGAATGCAAAAACACACTTTAACAAGGTGGGAGGATCTAAGGATACAGAGGAAACAAAGAAAAAGAGGCCCCAATAAATGTCGAGTGAAAATTGGAAGAAAACATTTGACTTTTTTTTTGTTCCGAGTCACATAAAAACCAGTCAGTGGTTAACCTAGACAATTGAAAACTTCAAAAATACCCAAACCGCGGGGGGACAGTGACATACAATAGCTATAGTTTCAAAAATGTAAGGTTCTTATTTATATAATGTTTTTATTGTATAATCTAATTTTTAATGTTATATACAGAATATGAACAAGCTACAAACGTTTAAGAAAGCGCATACTCGTCGTGATGGGACGTTTGACAACAAGCTAGCCGAGCAACAATATGTAAGTGTCGAAGCACGAAATGAATCTAACCTGATCCATGACGATGTTTCCACGGATTTTTGAGATGAACGAACCACGTCTTAATCTTCTTCTTCTTCTGCTTGAGACCTGCGATGGCTTCTGGGGGTGTGGAGGTGACTGCTAAGATATCCTGAGGATTTCTTGTTCACAGACACAAAAAGTGGTGGTGGCTCTTATTGAGCATGCCCCCTAACAAGGAGGTGGAGACCTCCTTATATAGAGAGCCTCATGGCCACCATCATGATACCCTAATGGGCCTGGCCCAGTTAGGGTTACCTCCACAAAACCCCCTCAGCCCAATAGCATTGTATTAGTCCGTGTAATAAAATAAGCCAAACATAATAGATTTAGGGTCGTAGAACCGGGTTTTAGTACCATACCCCTACAAGCCCCCCAAGTCCAGCGTTGCTCCTGGGCGCGCAAGCGTCTAGGTGGAGCGCTGGACTTTATAAGGTGTGAGGCGGTTTTTTTCCCTTTTCTTTGGCCTTGTCTTTATTGTCTTTTGAGTTTTGAGAGGTTTTCTTCATGATGGTGACATGTTGTAATAAAAGCCTGCGCGCGAGGCGACTTACGAGCTATAGTAATAATGAAGCTTGCGCGTGAGGCGGCTTACGAGCTATAATAATAATGAAGCTTGCGCGTGAGGCGACTTACGAGCTATAATAATGAAGCTGGCGCGAGAGGCGACTTACGAGCTACAACAATAATGAAGCCTGCGCGCATGGCGACTTATGCGATGTAATAATAATGAAGCTGGCGCGAGAAGCGACTTAAGAGCTATAATAATAATGAAGCTTGCGCGTGAGGCGACTTACGAGCTATAATAATGAAGCTGGCGCGAGAAGCGACTTAAGAGCTATAATAATAATGAAGCTTGCGCGTGAGGCGATTTACGAGCTATAATAATGAAGCTGGCGCGAGAAGCGACTTAAGAGCTATAATAATAATGAAGCTTGCGCGCATGGCGACTTACGAGCTATAATAATAATGAAGCTGGCGCGAGAGGCGACTTACGAGCTAAAATAATAATAAAGCGGCGCGAGAGGCGACTTACGAGCTGTAATAATAATGAAGCTGGCGCGAGAAGCGATTTACGAGCTGTAATAATAATAAAGCTTGCGCGTGAGGCGACTTACGAGCTGTAACAATAATGAAGCTGGCGCGAGAAGCGACTTAAGAGCTATAATAATAATGAAGCCTGCGCGTGAGGCGACTTACGAGCTATAATAATGAAGCTGGCGCGAGAAGCGACTTAAGAGCTATAATAATAATGAAGCTTGCGCGCATGGCGACTTACGAGCTATAATAATAATGAAGCTGGCGCGAGAGGCGGCTTACGAGCTATAATAATAACGAAGCTTGCGAACATGGCGACTTATGAGCTGTAATAATAATGAAGCTGGCGCGAGAAGCGACTTACGAGCTAAAGTAATAATGAAGCTGGCGCGAGAAGCGACTTACGAGCTGTAATAATAATGAAGCTGGCGCGAGAAGCGACTTACGAGCTGTAATAATAATGAAGCTTGCGCGTGAGGCGGCTTACGAGCTATAATAATAACGAAGCTTGCGCGCATGGCGACTTATGAGCTGTAATAATAATGAAGCTGGCGCGAGAAGCGATTTACGAGCTAAAATAATAATGAAGCTGGCGCGAGAAGCGACTTACGAGCTGTAATAATAATGAAGCTTGCGCGCATGGCGACTTATGAGCTGTAATAATAATGAAGCTGGCGCGAGAAGCGACTTACGAGCTAAAATAATAATGAAGCTGGCGCGAGAAGCGACTTATGTAACACCCCGACCAAAGGCGGATTATACATCGGGGCGCCACATATTGTTTCATTACTCGTGACACTATTGGGTGTCAATATTTAATAAATACATTCATTCGCGCACGCGCAAAGTAGACATAAGATAACATAATTTATCATAAATCAACATATTATAAATCATAATAATCGAACAGCAATAACTTGTCTTGATACATTTTAATCTAGGTTCAAAATAAAGAAAACTTCCTACGTGTCCACAAGCTCCAAATGTAGCTACAGCAAACCTGAACATGTGTTAAAATAAAACGTCAAACACTTGCGTGTTTGTGAGAAATCAAGTTTAATACAATACATAGATAACAATAAATCTGCGCGCAACATGTGTATGTCTGGTTTTCAACAAGGGTGTAATCCGATCGGGACCAAATCTAAGATTCATAGACTGCCAGTGCTCACAATTGAGCTCACAAACAAGAAAGACTGTGCAAGTGTAAACAAAAGAGAAAATCATAAACGATAGTTCTCCCGTGTTCATCTAATGGTACCATGAGAACTGCGGAATAGACCGACAAGACGGTTAATGATCCACACATACAAATAAACAGCCAAGTCTACGTCCTCAACACATGGGATACTGCGCGACTAAAGTTCATAAACAAGTTTAAGACTCTAAGTTTGTATGAACACATGAACATCCCAAAACATTAAATATAAAAGGGATTAGGTACGAGATTACTCACTTGATAAACGGTGCGGTGTAAGATAAAGCAAGAACCAACTTTAAACAAGCACAAGTTAACCTATAAATAAGATTATTGTTTTAATGATTGGTTTTAAGTCTTGATTATAAGTTAGCATAATTAATAAGTAAATTATTATATATAATATATATTACCGGAAAAGCAGGGCAGAACAGGGAGGAAGACGGAGGCAGAGAGGGAGGCGACAGAGGATCAACGGCAGAGAGCAAGGAAGAACAGGAGAGTTTAAGTGCTTTGTGTGTGTAGTGTTAGGAAATTAACATTATTATTTATAGGGAAACCCTAGGGAACACAATCCCTAGAAAAGGGGAAAAGATCTCAAAAAGCAAAAGATTCCAAAAGCAAAAGATATCAAAGGATATGGCAGCTGCAGGGGACAAGGAAAAGCTGACAGGTAACAGTAAACAGGCATGGGCGGGTCAGATAAAGGTACTGGTCAAGCATGGAAAAGCAGATCTCAAAAGATAATGTCAGTCACTTTTTCTGTCAACCAATGGGGTTGGTGCGCATGCTGCGCCAAAAGTGGCTTTTCAGACATAAAATAGGTCAGGTCAACAGCACAGAGGATAAGACAACACAAAAGCGAACAGGCTGGATAAAACATAAGAAAAGATAAGTCTAGCGCGAGAAAGCTGCGCGCAAGAAGGCTAAGGCGCGCCGCGGGAAGAATCACATTTCTTAGCGCGCCGCGGGAGGAACTACAATTCCTAGCGCGCCGCGGGAAGAACTATAATTCTTCGCGCGTCGTGGGATGAACTACGATTCTTAGCGCGCTGCGAGAAGAACTACAAATCCTTAGCGCGTCGCGGGAAGAACTACCGTTCTTAGCGCGCTGCGAGAAGAATTACAATTCTTAGCGCGCTGCGAGAAGAGTTCGTCTCGCGTATCGCTGGAACAGCTGGTCATCACGCAGGCTTCCTTGTAAGGAGTCTGGCGCGTGGAGCTGCGCAGACAACCTTAGGCGGGAAGAAACAAAGGACAAGGAGAGTTGGGAGAAAAAAGAGGGAAACAAGGCTGAGGGGCGGAACGACGACAAGAGAGAGAAAGAGGCGGGACGGCAACAAGAGGGAAAAGAAGGCGGAAAGAAAGAGAGGAAGGAGAGGCGGGAAGGAAAATATATTATTATTATTAAAAGTAAAATATAAGTATAAATAAATATTAAATCATAAAAGAAAGAGATCGGATAAGGGAAACGGGTACCTGGGTCGGGTCGGATCGGGGCAGATGTCACAACTTACGAGCTGTAATAATAATGAAGCTGGCGCGAGAAGCGACTTACGAGCTGTAATAATAATGAAGCTTGCGCGTGAGGCGACTTACGAGCTGTAGCATAATAAAGCCTGCGCGTGAGGCGTCTTACGAGCTACTTTATGTCCCGCGCCACGTGCAGATGTTGCATGCGCGTGCGCGTGGACTTTGGTTTTGCGTTATGCGCCACGCGCAGATGTTGCATGCGCGTTTGTGTAGACTGTGATATGTGTGAGCATGTGATGCGTAAGCATGTGTAATATGCGTGAGCATATGTGATGCGTGAGCATATGGTATGAGTATTCCCAACCCTTAAGTTTGGCGTGTAGCCATATGGGATATTATGAGGATTCCCAACCTTGAAGTTTGGCGCGTAGCCATATGGGATATTATGAGGATTCCCATCCTTGGCGCGTAGCCATATGGGATGTTATGAGGATTCCCAACCTTGGCGCGTAGCCATATGGGATACTATGAGGGTTCCCAATCTTGAAGTTTGGCGCGTAGCCATATGGGATATTATGAGGATTCCCAACCTTGAAGTTTGGCGCGTAGCCATATGGGATATTATGAGGATTCCCATCCTTGGCGCGTAGCCATATGGGATATTATGAGGATTCTCATCCTTGGCGCGTAGCCATATGGGATATTATGAGGATTCCCATCCTTGGCGTGTAGCCCTATGGGATATTATGAGGATTCCCAACCTTGGCGCGTAGCCATATGGGATATTATGAGGATTCCCAACCTTGGCGCGTAGCCATATGGGATATTATGAGGATTCCCAACCTTGAAGTTTGGCGCGTAGCCATATGGGATATTATGAGGATTCCCAACCTTGAAGTTTGGCGCGAGGCCTGATGCGCACATGCACGGCGATGGAGTGGTGACTCGTGTGTGCGCGTGCATGGCGGAGGTCTCTTGCGCAAAGCCCAGATGATGGTTTCCGCGGCGGCACATGCACGGCTGTGGAGTGAGAATCCGCGGGCGCGCGTACATGGCGGCGGAAGTCTGGTACTTTCTGGATCTGCAATTTTAGAGTCAGATCTGTAACTTTAGACCTAAAATCCGGGTCTGTAATCTAGGCCTAGATCTGTAAATCGGATCTGGACAGATCCGAAGCCCGTAGCAGATTTAAAACCATCACAGATTCGGAGACCTGATCATTTGAATCAGGCCGTTTCTTCTTGCCCAGATCTGGAAGCCTCTTTTTAGATCTATGGATCTTTTTGAGCTTTAATAGAACAAGCTTTGAAGCCTTTTTTCTGTAAACTTCCAGATCTGGGTTTTTCCTGGGAGAGATCCGACAGCCGAGATGAAGATCGAAGGGCAGTTCGTTGCCGTCCCACGGATGGCGCCAATGTCGAAGCACGAAATGAATCTAACTTGATCCATGACGATGTTTCCACAGATTTTTGAGATGAACGAACCACGTCTTAATCTTCTTCTTCTTCTGCTTGAGACCTGCGATGGCTTCTGGGGGTGTGGAGGTGACTGCTAAGATATCCTGAGGATTTCTTGTTCACAGACACAAAAAGTGGTGGTGGCTCTTATTGAGCATGCCCCCTAACAAGGAGGTGGAGACCTCCTTATATAGAGAGCCTCATGGCCACCATCATGATACCCTAATGGGCCTGGCCCAGTTAGGGTTACATCCACAAAACCCCCTCAGCCCAATAGCATTGTATTAGTCCGTGTAATAAAATAAGCCAAACATAATAGATTTAGGGTCGTAGAACCGGGTTTTAGTACCATACCCCTACAGTAAGTATATATTTAAAGTGTATTTTTCATACACACACACACACAAACATTTGAGAAAGAACATACTCAACTTTTTTTTTAAATTACAGAATGATTTAAGGCCAGATTTAGAATCTCAAGCTGAGGCCAACAATGAAGGAGAATATGAAGAAAGTCCCGAGCCACTATCGAATGCGGTCGAGGTATTCGAAAAGGTGATGGGTCCTCGACGCGGTTGTATTGGAGGGATTAGTCGTAAACCTAGAGCTTCTTTACCCCGATCGTTGAGTCGTGTTGATCATCTTCAGCCGGAGCAGACACCGCCTCCACCAATGACACATGTAATCAAAACTAGTTTATGTTATTATTTTCATTATAATTGGTGAATGTATTGGATAGGTCAAAATGATCCTAGCACGCTTAATAGACTAAAACTCTATTGTGTTATATTAATAGTGTATTAAAAAGTTGTATATTGGTAGTATTAAGTTTTTATGTGTTTTCTTACAACATATGCATCTTATATTGTAGGCCCAAATTGCTAGTTTATTTCAAGATCCAAATTTTCTACATCACCTAGACGAATATCACAATCGCCAAAAAGAATAAGGCAAAGACAACGAGGATGACATGAATGAGGGCGACGAATGATAAGTATGGATCTTAATTAACTAGCTACTCTATCGGTTTAATTAGTACTAGTAAGTTGCCATTTATGTGCTTTTATAAGTTGATATTATATATATGAATCGTTGTGACAAGTGTTTGTATATAACTAGCGTAATATCTGGAAATAGCCGGAAATACGATTTTTTTTTAATTTTAGAGGCCTTTAGGGTTTTAGGGGCGACGGGGGCGCCCCTTATACCTCACTGGAGTGTCACCGGAGTTTAATCGAAAACGTTTTAGCGACGACACCAATAGGGACGAAATATACTTTTAGGTGCGACACCTATTAGGGGCGACATGTACTTTTAGGGACGAAAAATGGGTTATTAAAGACAAGGCAATAGAGGCGCCTCTTTAGAGACGACCCGTCGCGCCTAAAAGTATTAGAGGCGATATTTGAGGCTTTTAGGGGCGACATGTGTCGTCCCTAAAACACCCTTTTCTTGTAGTGCATGATCTCAAAACATCAATAACTTTTTTTAATATTGGAAACTACGAAACTATCCAAGAGATTGTTCATTAATTATCCAGAGAAATTATTTAAAGATTGTTCATTAAACTTGGAAGTATTATTTATTAATTCGATTTGACTCATTACGTATATTGTTAATAACAAGTGATATAACAACACGAAATTATTATATGATGCGTGACAATTTTTTGATAGCCACATGATTTTTTTTTTCTAATGCCAATTGCATAATTACTAAATATTATATATGCATTATTCCTTATTTTAATTTAAAGGTTTCTTATGAGTTGTTTAGGAATTAGGAATTGTTAAATGTGCATATTTTATGTGGTCAATGGCCAGCAGAGACTTGTTAGAATAAAAGCGAATCATGAATCATTCCTTGTTATATAATCATTTTACAGACTTGATTTGCATGTAACCAAAATTATTTGATACACGATTATACATGATACTATGATATTATATATGTAGCAGATTGGGCTGGCTGGTCAAATTAAACAAGTTCTAGCTTTCAGGAATAAAAGAACGTCCCTCGTGTTGAAATGAGTCGTTTTATACAAAAAAAAAAAAAAAAAAAAAAAAACTATAATAGCTTTACCCGCTTTTTTATGTTTATGGTTGTTGGTTAAGGTGGCGTCCGCGATTGCATGTAAATATTTAGAAGTCATTATCTTGTACACCCTTCATCATTTTAATTAACTTTCTTCTATTTTCGACCAATGTTTGGTTAATGAGTTTTTCTAATAGAACTTATGTGAATTAATAATTAAGTTTTCAAGTTGCGATCCAAAGATATATTAATTATATTAATTTTAATATAATATATTTAAGATAAGTTAAAAGAAATAAAGAAATAATTAAATAACAAATAGTTGGTGTAACTTTAGATGGAAGTGTGTCTCACTCTCTTAACATCCAATGGTTGACCATCGTAATTAGTTATTAACAAAACATCTGATTTTGATCTCTTTCCCAATATATGGCCTCTTCTTCTTCAATCTCTGTAACATTTGCAGGTTTTTTCTTGATGTTGATGTTATGGAGTAGTTCTGTGTATGCTCATGGATGCTATACATCCATAATCAGCTTCGGCGACTCCATTGCTGACACTGGTAACCTTAAATACCTCGCCTCCATATCCAACCGAGAATTTGTATTATTTGTACTCCCTTACGGCCAAGACTTCTACAATCATTCCACCGGTCGTTGTTCCAATGGCCGTCTCATCATTGATTTCCTCGGTAAATACGTTTATATGATTTTATTGGTTAGCTAGGTATTGTCTCGTACCATAAGTTAGATGATCTTATTAGCATATGATTCTATTGGTTAGCTGGGTATCGGTAGACGGCTGGGTTTTTTTTTGTCAAACATGTACTTTGGTCTCGTTATAATAAAAAAAGAATATTGCCACCTTTAATTATATATCACAAATTTTATTTTACATAATTTTCTGTTTATGCAGCTCAAAGTCTCGGGTTACCATTAATACCGCCATTCGTGCAATACGATGGGAATGACAACACGGTGACATTTAAACAAGGAGTTAATTATGCAGTCGGGGGTGCAACAGCATTGGATTCATCAGTGCTTGAACCAAGAGGGATTATAAATACCGTGACAAATGCATCTTTAGTAGTTCAATTAGCATGGTTTAAGCAATCACTACCCTCTATTTGTGGAAACTATTCAAGTAACTAATACAATTTTCTTGATTCAAACACAAATGATAGGTTCTCCTTTATACACGAACTGATAATAATTTTTGGCAGATTGTAGAGATTTCATTGGACGATCTTTGATTCTTGTGGGAGAGATTGGAGGAAATGATTACAACTATCCAATTCTCAAAGGAAAAACAATAGAAGAAATTGAACCTTTAGTTCCTCTTGTTATTGATACAGTCATCTCAGCTGTTAATGTAAGAACCTACGTAAATCATACTAGATAAAATAATTTTCAACTTAATTTTATGCGTTGTTCAAGCTGTGTTTTAACATATCTCATTGGTTAACATAGTATTTGTGGGGCCAACGAGCATTTTAGCGTGTTCAAATGGTTATACCATTATCCGATCATTTTTTTTTGTTTCAAAGTTTAACTTATAATTGTAGGATTTGATTGAAATGGGGGCTAAATCACTAGTTGTTCCTGGAAACTTTCCAATTGGATGCTCTGCCAGATATCTAACAATTTTTGGTTCAGAGACTGAAGAGTATGATCCTATAACTGGTTGTCTCGTTCAGTTAAACCGGTTTGCTGAATATCATAACGAACTGCTGCAAACTAAGCTAAATCAAGTTCAATATCTTCATCCTGATGTTAACATAATATATGCCGATTACTATAATGCCGCCATGAAAATCTACCTTTCCCCATCTAAATTTGGTAAACAAACTCGAGTTGATGAATTAATAAATCAGTTTCATATCACATTATTGATTGACTCATGTTTGGTAATTTTTTCAGGGTTCACGAATGGTGGTTTAAAGGCGTGTTGTGGCGGTGGAGGCCGGTATAATGTCAAATTAACAGTGGAATGTGGAGACGCATCTGCAACCGTGTGTAATGAACCGGACACATATGTTAGTTGGGATGGAATACATCTAACCGAAGCAGCATACCGAATAATTTTCAAGAACTTATTTCCTACATCTAAATTTAATTCATTGTGTTCTACATCAACTTCAGAAGTTGGATTGTCAGTTTCTCTGTAGGTAATTTGTATAAAATACGTGCTATTATAATTTTGTAACAAATGTAATTTATATCTTCAATTTACTTGAAAAGAAATTCACTTTTGTATCATATGTGTGCACAGTAGAGTGAAAACAATTAGCTACACCTCACATTACGCCTGAAAGAGCATTCTCGTCCGGATCTCTGTCCTCATCTTTATCATTACACTACAAAACACTACATTTCTCTTTCTGTTTAATTAAATAATATTACTTTATACATTTATCATTATAATATTCTCTCTCCTTTACTCACAACCAATTCAACAAATATTAAAAAATAAATAGAGACAAACAAAGTTTTCCCAAATTTACAAAAAATCACTATATTTTCTCTCTCTACTATATAATTTATACTCACAACCATTCAAAACCTCACCCTATAATTTACAAACTCTTCTCACAATAATATAAGGAATAAGTTGGGAATGCTCTAAGGCTGCAACTACCAATATAGACCAACAAAATCCCGGTTAACCTTTTTCACTTGTGTTCGTTTATTTCAACTTCTTTCCTTCTCCATTTCTAATATTACAAGAGGCAAGTGTAGAAATTTCATGACGGTCGGTCTGGGTTTTAACGGATATATAGTACTAAATTTTTTTTGGACACGAATAATGGGTCCGCCCTTGAACACCAACCGAATATGAAAACTTAATCATGAAGTTATTTTTATTAGTTTGATTTTTGACTCATAACGTAATATTGTTAATGACAAATGTATAAGACCATGTGTAGTGGTGGAGCGATAATATTATTATTAATTCAATTTTGACTCATAATGTAGTATATGTTAGTGATAATTGTATAAGACCATGAGTAGTGGTGGAGGGGGAAAACGCCTTCCACCACTCTCTTTATTGTCTAGAACTTTTTTAACCAAAGTCAATCCCATTTCAACGCTTTCCACAAAATGCCCAAGCCCCCCACCCCCCCCCCCATAGCGCCCCGGGTGTTCCCGACGTTATGGGGCTTCTTTCACCTCTAAAGCGCCCCACTACGGGGATTCTAACCACAAGAAATTATTATATGACGCGTGACAATTTTTTGATAGGTGCATAATTGTTTTTTTTTTTTTTGAACATTACCTAATTGTTTTTCTAGTACTAACAACATAGTTATTAAAATTATATATGAATTTATCCCCTATAATTTTAATGGTTTCTTATGAGCTGTTTAGCAATTATTATATGTGCATTTTTAACGTTTGGTTGTGAAAAATCTGACCATTAAAAATAGATGAATCCATATAAAATATATCTTGATCCGTCACTTAATGAACCTCCTTATATATTCGGATTTGTGACTATCTTTATAACCGATGAAATAAATATTTAATTGACCTATTTTCGCATTACGATCCAGTTATGTTATGGTTGTCATTATGCCCTTGATCATTGTTAACTTTATTATGCTTTCGACCATGGTTTGGTTAATGAGTTTTTCTACTCTTTTAATTTATTTAAATTGATACGTTTTCAACGTGAGATCCAAAAAGATATTAATTAATTAAAATTTTAATATAATATGTTAATTTGGATGAGTTAAAAAAGTTAAGACATAATTAAAAAATGGACAATTGTTGGTGCAACTTTAGAAAAAGTATCTCATGCCTGAAAAAAAGATCAGTTTTTGATCTCTTTACCAATGGCTTCTTCTTCTTCAATCTCCATAACTTTGGCAGGTTTGATTTTGATGTTGTTATGGAGTACTTCTCTGTATGATAATGGATGTTACACGTCTATAATCAGCTTTGGCGACTCCCTTGCTAACACGGGTAACCGCAAAACAGCTGGCTTCCATATCCAACGTAGAAGTATTATTCATTTCACATCAAGGGCCGGCCCAAAACAAGATAAGCAAGTAAAGCTACAGCTTTAAGCCTCCAAACTTTTAAGGTTTCGTTTAAAAAAAAGTAAATTATTATAATTATAACATCTTATCTTAAATATATATAAACGAAACATTTAAAAGCTCTATGGTTGCTTCCTACATTCTCTCAAGCCACCAGATCGTTTTCTTTGTAAATGTAGGCTTCTCATGCATTTCACCCGAATTCACAGGTATAGATCTCACCAAACCCAGAAAACCCTTAAACGTGTTATAACATCTAATTAAAATAAAAACTAATCTTACCAAATATTTGATATGAAGATCATATAAAATAGCAATATAACATTCGTAACGGTTATTATTTAATATGTTTTTGTAAGGGATATATATGACTTAATCGAAGCATAAGTTCTAAAAAGATTTAGAAGCTTAAATGATTTAAACGGTTTCAAAGGGTTCGGTCTCTCGGACACGACCCATTGCCAAAAAAATATTATTTATAATTAATAAACAACTTTATAGTAAAAAAAACAAATGGGTTATGGGGCTTACGGACTAAACCCAAATATCTTTTAAACCGAGTTATAACATTATATTTATTTGTGAACTCTTTCATCATCAAACCTTAAGTATATTATTAACTTTCTTACAATAAATAAAATTAAAATCCAAAAAAATGTATAAATATTATAAACGAATACAATAAAAAACAATCACCGTAATACGGTGTATAAAATCTAGTATATTATATTTTAAAGTAAACTGCGGTTTTCGTCCCTGTGGGTTGCCAGAATCTTCGGTTTTAGTCAAATAGTTTTAAATTCCGTCCTTGTGGTTTCATTTCCCTTGCAATTAAACCCGACCCCACTAACCTCGTTAAGTCTGGTCGTTAAACCCATTAGCGTGTCTTCTCCCCAAATAAACCCAAAACCTAATTCTCAGGGTGAGGGGTTGAGGTGTATTTGGGGAAAAAGGACAAAATTGCCCTTCATGTGAGGGGCATGCTGATGGGTTTAACGATAAGACATAACGGGGTTGGTGGGGTCAGGTTTAATTGCAAGTGAAATGATGCCACATGGACGAAAATAGCAGATTAAAACTATTGGACTAAGACCGCAGATTTTAACAAACAACAGAGACGAAACCCGAAGTTTACTCTATATTTTAAGTCCCACAACATTCATTCGCTGTAGTGTAATCGTAAGAGGTTGGTGCT
Source organism: Bidens hawaiensis (assembly GCF_021521415.1). Taxonomy (NCBI): domain Eukaryota; kingdom Viridiplantae; phylum Streptophyta; class Magnoliopsida; order Asterales; family Asteraceae; genus Bidens; species Bidens hawaiensis. Next base: position 139,980 of record NW_027497276.1, on the reverse strand, counting down.
GCAATCATGAACGCCCACTCTCGAATCCAAGCAGCCTGTTTGTATTCTCTGTATAATAAAGGAATAAATTTTTTGTTATTTACAGAAGTGTGTACTAACACATATTTGTATCACAGTTATCGAACATAACTTAAAGTTGGATTTTTTAAAGCACTTAAATTACTTATATGTTGTAGATGGGTAATAAAAGATATGTTTGGATTGTGTTTTATAGTTAGCGGATCAAATTTTGTTAGTGGATCATATAAATTGAATAATTTCAAAAGTTAATCGAATAAAATGCAAAAGGCCTCTAACTTTTACTTCGCTTTAGAACTCTTATATGGTTGGGCTGTCATTGTTCACCCCATAGGGCCAAGACTTTGACAATCATTTCACCAGTTGTTGTTCCAATGGCCGCCTCATAATCGATTTCCAGGTAACTATGTTTATGTATATTGACAAGATATTGATGTGGTCCCATCAATATCTGATTCCATTGGTTAGGAGTGTATTGGTAGACGGTGGTGTTCATGTGTTTTTCTTTCTTTCTTTCTTCTTTTTCTTTTCAAGTTTGTTTATTGGCATCAATGATCATTGGAAACTACATTTGTTTTACATCATTTCTTGGATTATGCAGCCGAGAGTCTTGGGGTTGCCGTTGATACCACCATTTATTCAAGACAACGAGAGTGACTGACATTCAAACTAGAAGTGAATTATGTAGTCGTGGATGATATAGCATTGGATTCATTAGTTCTTGAACCGAGAAGGATTGTAAATACCGACACTAACACATCATTAGTAGTTAATTAACATGGTTTAAATGGCCATTGCCTTCTATTTGTGGAAACTATTCTGAGTAACTAATACAATAGTCTAAATTTAAACGTGTATTAGTGGGTTCTATGTTATACCAACTAATCATAATTCACGGTTCGTGGTAGACTGTAGAGATTTCATTGGACAATCTCGGATCCTCATGGGAGAGGTTGGAGGAAACGATTACAGTAGCTCTATGGTTGATGCACATACGGTTAGCCAGTTGCATCGGCTATAAGGTCCTAACGAAAATTTCACCCTCTCCCTTCTTGACTATTAAGAAACCGTTTTTCAATCGTACTGATTTGATTGATTTAATTATTTTGTTTACATAAACCTTATTCTACTTTTAGAAACTTTCCTTGCCATCTAAATTCCAACCTTCTTAGCCAACCCCGCATCGTTTCTTTATTATTTCTAATTAAAGTATATAAATTCTACATCTGATTTGCTAAAAGTGTCACATGTCTATCACTCTATTTTAATGATGTCCATTTGGCTAATCATCCACCAACCTAAAAATAAGTAGGTAGGACAGTATAAGTGTATAACACAACACACCACTCATCATCAACAAACACACATAGCATTTTTTAATACCTCGTTTCCAATGACTTCTTTTTATTCAATGTCCAAAACTTATGGTGGTTTTTTTGATGAGTCTGATCTTATTGTGGAGCAGTTCTTTGTATGCTAATGGATGTTATACGTCCATCATCAGCTTCGGAGACTCGCTTGCCGACACCGGTAGCTTAAAACACCTAGCCTCCATATCCGACCGAGTGATTCCAATCCTTTTACCTCCTTACGGCCAAGACTTTATCGATCAATCCACCGGCCGTGGCTCCAACGGCCGCCTCATCATCGATTTCCTAGGTAACTTTTCTATCTCTATGTATTTAGCAGTCAAGATCATTGATCAACTTACGGGTGCAAACCGGTTTTTTAAAGCTCGAGCTCATCTCATTTTCTATTTATCAATTATTATGTACATATTTAATACTATATATATTATATATATTTTGAGAAAATATATATAAGCGGGTGGTACGTGCCAAACTTGTAACCTGGAACCACTACGCATGTAACGCAAAACCAAGCTCGGGAGGCACGAAACACGTAACCAGACGCATGTACGAACAAAACGCCTATCCGACCTTGGTATGTGCGAAACTAGTAACCAGGTAACCCAACGCCTGTACATGAGTAACACGAAATTGTGTCCGGGACGTGTGAAACGCTTAACCAGGTGTACGGTGTCGGTACACGTGAAACAGCCCGGATTGTTTAATCGATTATGATGATTAATATAATGAATTTGATGAGCATGCACATGAGAGAAAGAGACAAAACACACTAAAATATTATTATCACACATGGTGGGTATTTATACCCTTACAAGATAACGGTTAAATACCATTTTAACTATCCTAACCTAAAAGACGTAACTGTCATAAAATAAATAAATAAATAAATAAAATCCTTTTTTTTATTAATACAATTTTACTTTTATATTAAACCTAAATAATTTCTAATTTCTTGATTATATAATTCCAACAAGCGTAACTGCGATACGTCGTGTAATGCGTAACCGGCGCTGGTACACGTGAAACGGGTAAAAGAAAGAATAATTTTTTTTTTGTTGCGCTAACCTTGAAATTATATTCTATATCCGTCACTGGCTCGTGTTCAAGACCTTAAGCGAGCCAAAGCTCGAGTTGAGTTCGGTTGTGTAGTGTGAACTTAATAAATAATATATAGAATTCCAATAGAGTTAAAACTTTTAAAGACATCCTAGTCAAGGATTGATGACCCTAAACGATATCGCATACAAGGCTCAAGCTAAGGTTCAATAACTAAAACACACTTCATATGAGGTTCGGGCTCGATAAGGCTTGGCTAGTTTTGATCATTATATTGATCTGATCTCGAGTAGAGCATGAGTGGCTCGCACTTGCATCCCTAAATTGTGTTTAATTTTGAATTTTGCTCTTCTTTACAATTTAGTGATTTACACTGTTCGATCATCATAATTTTCACAATCATCAATGAATCTTGGCACCTTTGATAATCACAATTCACATTTATTGTACACAGTTTCAATTAGTCTCAATGTGTCTACGCAGCTGAGCGTCTAGGGTTGCCCTTGGTACCACCATTTTTGCAAGACAGTCAGAATAACAACACGGTGACATTCAAACACGGAGTGAATTATGCAGTTATAGGTGCAACAGCATTGGACCCATCGGTTCTTGAACCAAAGGGGATTGTAAATACCATGACGAATGCATCTTTAGGAGTTCAATTAGCATGGTTTAAACAATCACTTCCTTCTATTTGTGGCAACCATTCAAGTAACTAAACATAAATTTATTAATTCAAACTCACTCTAGTGAGTTTTCATATATACTAATTGATCGTATAATTATATAATAGATTGCAGAGATTTCATTGCACGATCTTTGATCCTCGTGGGAGAAATTGGCGGAAACGATTACAACTATGCATTTCCTGAGAGTAAATCAATCGAAGAGGTTGAATCGTTGGTTCCTCTTGTCATTGATACCATCATCTCTACAGTCACTGTAAGGAACAATGTTATATCATTATATGATAAGTTAAGTTATTTGTGTTAATAGGTTTTAACTTTTAATTACAGGTTTTGATTGAAATGGGGGCTAAATCGCTAGTTGTTCCCGGAAACTTTCCAATTGGATGCTTTGCAATATATTTAACAGCTTGCGGTTCAGAGGACTAAGAGTATGATCCCAAAACCGGCTGCCTCATTCGTTTTAACCAGTTTGCTGAATACCACAACAAACTATTGCAAATAAAACTAAATCAAGTTCAAGATCTTCATCCTGATGTTAACATCATATACGCTGATTATTACAATGCTTCCATGGAGATCTATCATTTCCCATATAAATATGGTAAATAAATTTATAAATAATAACCAGTTTCATAATTTTGTAACTACGTTACCAATTAATGCTTGGTTAAATTTTAAGGGTTCACGAATGGAGCTTTGAAGGCGTGTTGTGGGGGTGAAGGACGGTATAATGTGGACTTATCAGTGGATTGTGGAGAGGCGTCTGCAACCGTGTGCGAGGACCCTGATAAATATGTTAGTTGGGATGGAATACATTTTACTGAAGCTGCGTACCAAATAATTTCCCAGAACTTATTTTCTACACCTCAATTTAATTCATTATGTTCTACATCACCTTCAGAAGTTGGATTGTCAGGTTCTCTGTAAGTAATTTGTATAAAACATGTGCTATTAGTTTTGTAACAAATTTTTTTTTCTTCATTTTACTAAAAATGAAGAGTCACTTTTGTATCCTTCTGCGTGCATTGTACACTATTTATTAAAAACTATCATCTTCTACGTTTCATCTCATAAGTGGTGAAACAAACGTGGGGGTGGCCAGGCTCAAAATTTCATGTCAGTGATGGAATTTCATGACGGTTTAAATGAATTTTAATGGATACATATAGTACTAACTTTTTTTTTCACACGAATAGTGGGTCTGCTCTTGAACACCAACCAAATATGAAAACTTAAATTTGAAGTATAATTATTAATTCGATTTGACTTATAACGTGGTATTGTTAATGATAAAATGATATAACAACACAAAACTATTATATGATGCGTGACATTTTTTTGATAGGTACATGATAATTTATTTTTTCTAATACCAACTACATAATTCCTAAATATTATATGTGCAGAATTGCTTATTTAAATTTTATGGGTTTCTTATGAGTTGTCTAGGAATTATTATATATTTATATGTGCATTTTCATGTGGATAAAGAAAGCAAATCATGAATCATTCCTTGTAAGATAGTCATTTTATAGACATATGATATTATAAGGAAAATTTTTAAAAGAGCCATTTTGATCAACCTCTTCTCAATTTTAACCATAATTTTAACATACCGTCATTCGATGGAAGCACAATACCCTCCGACGGATTAGACAAGCCTCTAAAATATCATCACGTGTAATGATGTTTGGTCTTTCGACGACACGAAGGTTTTTCATCGTTCAAAATGAAACTTCATCTTCTACATCTCGAACCGTAAACCTCCATAACCAATCTCCATCTTCATCTTTCTTGTTTCTCCACATAATCAAGCAAATCCATAGTGTAAACCGTTTAGTTTTTCAAGGCGAACAAAACCATAGTATTTGTCTTCTACAAATCACAGTTGTTGTTGAGAAATCCGCCCAAGAAAGTGACGAACCTTTGTGTTCAATTCAAAAAAATTTGATGGAAGGGTTAAACCGTCGGAAGCATGATCTGCACTGTTGGAGACGGCGATTTAATCTTCCTTCGGACCCTTCATTGTTTCATCGGATGTTGCACTCTTCCATTGGATCCGAAGAATCATTTGTATACGTGGCGAATTGTTATAGGCTCAGCTAATCCATCGCAGTGGGTTGTGCTTCCGTTAGACCCGACCGACGGAACACTATGGCTATTATGGGTATTTCAAAAGTATGGCTAAGGTTGGAAAAGATTGGGTCAAAATGACTATTTTGGGGGGTTTTCCCGCACAAAATAAGTCACTTTTAAAATGAGTCGCATAAAATGAGCTGAGTTGAAACTATTGGAAGTTATAACAGATTGGTATTTAGAGGAGAAAAATATATTTTTCTTATTAAAACTTTTGATCAAATACATAGTATTTATAATAATGGATGTAACAATATCATCCTAAAATAATAAGAAATAAGCATCAAGAATATATAAAACATAATTAGAAGATATATATATATATATATATATATATATATATATATATATATATATATATATATATATAAATATATATATATAAAATATATCGGAGTCTTCTAATATCTCCAATACACCCCCTCAAGTTGGAATGTGCAGATCTCGAACACCCAACTTTCCAAGTAACAATCGTAGTTGTTGCCCCCCCCCCAAAGCTTTCATTAACAAGTCCGTAATTTGAGACTTAGAATCAATATTAAGTGGCTGAATTTCTTTTGACTCAACACGCTCACGTACGAAATAGCAATCCATCTCAACGTGTTTCGTACGCTCATGAAAAACAAGGTTGTTTGCAATATGACGAGTAGCTTGATTATCACAAAACAAAGGTGTCGCTCCATCTTGATTAACACCACTTTCTCGTAATAACCATCGCATCCATAAAATTCCGCTAAGTGTAGAAGCCATGGCTCTTGTATCGTGACACAACCGAATGTTTCTTCGACTTCCAAGAAATCGGTGCACCTCCCATTAGTAATAAATAACCAGTGCGTGACCTTCTAGAGAAAGGACATCCCAACCAATTAGAATCACAATAAGTGACAAGTTTGTTTCCATCCTCTCTTGGAAGAAGTATTCCTTGTCCTGGTGTACTTTTTAGATAACGAAGAACTCTATTTGCGGCCTCAAGATGAGTCTCTCTAGGATTAGAAACAAATTGACTAAGAACATTAATAGAAAAAAACAATACCACAATCTTCAAGAATATCTAGCGTATACTTTCGTTGACTTAAAACAAGACCTTCTTTTGTTCGGGCAACCTCAATTCCCAAAAAATACTTTAGCACATCAAGATAAACATTTGGTTTGTTGAATTTTGTTCATATCATTCCTTGCAAAAATCACATCATCCACATATATCAAGGCAGTAACATAAGTACCACCATCTTTGAAAATAAATAATGAATGATTAGCCTTTGCTTGTTTAAAACCAATGTTCAAGAGAGCCTCAGTAAATTGTTATACCAATTTCTGGAAGCTTGTTTCAATCCATATAAAGATTTCTTTAATTTACAAACTCGTGTATCGTCTTGTTTGGAGAACCCTTGTGGCACCTTCATGTAAACTTCTTCGTCAATATCCCCATGTAAGAAGGCATTAATGACGTCTAATTAGTGAATATCCCAATTTCGTTTAACAACAATGGCGAGAAGGGTACAGTGACCAGTTTTGCAACAGGTGCAAAAGTTTCATGATAATCGACCCCTTCCATTTGTGAAAAACCTCTTGCTACCAATCGTGCTTTGAACCTTTTAACTTCGCCATTAGGTTTATGTTTGATTTTAATAGACCCATTTTGAATCTGTAGCACGTTTGCCTTTTGGCAATTCTTCAAGGCTCCAAGTTCCTATTTTCTCAAGCGCTTGAATTTCTTTCTTCATGGCTTCGATCCACCTATCATCTTTAACAGCTTGAAAAAAATGCTTCGGCTCAATTTCAGAGTCGATAGCTGTTAAAAAGACTTTATGTTCATCAGAAAATTTTCCACAAGTAACGAACTTTGTTTTAGGGTGTACCGTTGAGAATGTACGATTGTTGTCGGGAAGTGCATGGTCTATGGATGGGGAAGATTTACCTCGTAGTCGGTGAGATGTTTCGGCTGACTTTTATTTATTTTCTGTCGAACAGGTTCTTCGCGTTCATGATTTTCAAATTTATCATAAGTAGCAAAGTCACTAGAACCATCAGACCCAATTTGATGGTCATTTGTATTATTTTCATTAGTTTGGGGTTGTACGTTTGAACAAGGTTGGCCCAAATACTCATCTTCACAAGTTGGGCTCTTCTCATGAACTGGGTCTGAATTGACTATGGAGGTATTTGGGCTGAAATCCACATTAGGATCGACTTCCACTTCCACAACAGGTTCTTCAACTGTGTATCGGGTGGTACCCGATATATCATCATCATCGTCGTCGTCGTCATCATCATCATTCACAACTTGTAAAATTTCTTTGAGATAAAAAACTTCACCCTCTATCATTTTTATCATTAACACTAGTGTAAAAGAAAATATTCTCAACGAATTTAACTTGTGCTTGTTCTTAGTATCATATATTTTATATCCTTTTGTTCCTCCTGGGTAACCTAGGAATATTCCAGGTCTACCCCTCTCCTCAAACTTGTCTCCCTTGATCTCGGTGCTTCTATAATAAGCTAGACATCCGAAAACCTTCATGTGTTCATAATCGGGCTCTTGGTTATACAATAATTCATAGGGAGTTTTGTTATTTATTACCATTGAGGGCAGTCGATTGATTATGTAGGTGACAGTTAACACAAATTCACCCCAAAATTGTGTGGGCAATTTTGCCTCAAATCTCAAGGCACACGCTATTTCAATATTTTATATCCTTTTGTTCCTCCTGGGTAACCTAGGAATATTCCGGGTCTACCCCTCTCCTCAAACTTGTCTCCCTTGATCTCGGTGCTTCTATAATAAGCTAAACATCCGAAAACCTTTATGTGTTCATAATCGGGCTTTTGGTTATACAATAATTCATAAGGAGTTTTGTTATTTATTACCGCTGAGGGCAGTCGATTGATTATGTAGGTGACAGTTAACACACATTCACCCCAAAATTGTATGGGCAATTTTGCCTCAAATCTCAAGGCACGTGCTATTTCAATATTTTATATCCTTTTGTTCCTCCTGGGTAACCTAGGAATATTCCGGGTCTACCCCTCTCCTCAAATTTGTCTCCCTTGATCTCGGTGCTTCTATAATAAGCTAGACATCCGAAAACCTTCATGTGTTCATAATCGGGCTTTTGGTTATACAATAATTCATAAGGAGTTTTGTTATTTATTACCACTGAGGGCAGTTGATTGATTATGTAGGTGACAGTTAACACACATTAACCAAAAAATTGTGTGGGCAATTTTGCCTCAAATCTCAAGGCACGCGCTATTTCAAGGAGATGTCTATGTTTTCTCTCCACTACTCAGTTTTATTGGGGTGGGGGTGGGGGTATGTGGACAAGTGGTTTCTAGCATTATTCCCTCACTTGAGTAGAAATCAAGCATTTGGTGAGAAACGAATTCGCCACTATTGTCACACCAAATCCTTCTTACGGGCTTATCGAATTGAGTCTTTACCATTTTTTGAAAGTTAACTAGACAAATACTAGCTTCACTTTTGTGTCTAAGCAAGAAGACCCAAACAGCCCTACTATAATCATCCACAATAGTAAGGAAATAACTAGCACGCGAAAGCGATAAGGTGCGATACGGACCCCAAATGTCACAATGTTTTAGTTCAAAACAAGCAAGTGTTTTTACTTCGCTAGTATAAAAAGGTAGTCTGGTGTGTTTGGCTTTCATACAAGAATCACAAAAACTAGCTTTATCTATCAAATAACTCTTCAAAAAATCAACATGACAAAGTTTAGAGTCCGAAGCATGACCTAAACGTTTATGCCAAGTATCCATAGTTGTCATCATTTCTCTTCTCTTCCCATCCATCATCCCCATTCAATAAAGACCATTGTTGTAGTTACCTGATCCAATCAATGTTCTCGAACGTAAGCCATGCATAACAAAGAAATCGGGAAAGAATGTTACTGCACATTGAATATCATTGCAGATTTTACTAACAGATATCAAATTGCAATTAAAATCGGGAACATGAAGAACGTTCTTAATTTTCATCCCGTTTGAAAAAGTATGATCCCCTTTTTCTTCAACATTCACACGTTCTCCACTAGGTATAGTCACTGAAAGCGCGTGATAAGTTCTGACCATGTTGTCAAGGATAGAAGCGTCATGGGTAATTTGATCTGTGGCACCAGAGTCAACTATCCAATCATTTTTAGGATCATATTACCGGTTAAGTTAGCAGTCGGAGTGGGCCATGTTTGCGGTTGGTCCAGGTTTGTCTTTCGACACACTCGAAAAGAAAGTCACAAATTGATTGTATTGATCACTTGTTAAGCCCGGCAATGGACTTCCTTCGGTATCAACACTTGTATTTCCCTTCCTTTCCTTTTGAGCATTCTTCATAGGTTTTGAATTATTAATCCTTTTGTTTGCAGCGGAAACTTGAAAGGCATTTGCATCACTATTCTGCCTTCTATTTACCATGATGGACCGTTGTTGCTCATCTTCGGATACGAGTTGATATGCGGCCCTTAGGGTTGTTGTAGGACTCATAGCCAATATCTGAGTTCGAATGGCACCGAACTCCCCATCCAATCCTAGCAGAAGTTCATAAAGTCTCTCTTTCTCCTTTAACTCCACCATCTTCTTACAAGAGTTGGAAGTACATATTGCAACTCGTCCCACAATACCTTCAGTTTTGTGCAGTATGTTGAAACTGATGCCCTATCTTGTCGCATAGTAGTAAGGGTTTGCTTTAATTCATAGGCTCTCGGTGCACTTTGTTTTAAGAATCTTTCTTTCAGATCACATCTGTTTTGACGTTCCAGCATCAGTCATGGCTAAGAATAAATACGACGGCTAGGTTTTAGAGTTTGAAGTGTCTCTGCTCTGATGCCATTATAGAATTGTTATTCAGAGGAGAAAAAGATATTTTCTTATTAAAACTCTTGATCAAATGCATAGTATTTATAATAATGGATGTAACAATATCATCCTAAAATAATAAGAAATAAGAATTAATAAAACATAATTAAAAGATATATATAAAATATGTCGGAATCTTCTAGTATCTCCAATAAGTTAAGCCTGAATCAAGCTTAAAATAAAGTTGAATGAGTTAAGTTAAAAGTTTGGTTTATTTTAATTAGTTTATTTGAGTTTGATTAGATTTGGGTTACTTTTTCATCAAGTTTTTATTTGTATAAATAGAGGGTCTATAGTTAATTGTAATGTGTGGTTTTAGTTCTTAATAACATTGAAAGAGTCGTGAAGAGTTCTCACAAAATTTCGTGTTACTGATCCAATACTTCCAACATTGGTATCAGATAATACGATTGAAGAAGGACTATTGAATCACCACCGAAGAAGATGAATTTGTGACGGGTTCAAGAACGCAAACCAAGCCTGAGACGGGTTTGTTCTAGTAGGGTCGTGAAGGTTCAAATCGTTTGGGTTGTGTGAGACAACCATGGGTGATATCTATAACCTGTGTGATTCAGGTCAAATTGTGCGTGTTTTGTACGTGATCAAGTCTAAATTAAAGAAATAAAAAGAGAAGCAACACGGTAAAAGACGCGCTCAATAATCCGTGAAAGATTATTCGGGCGATCAAGAAGCTTAACATTGTTGCTCAAAGAAAAAAAGTAGATTATCTGGTCGTGTTCATTGTCGGTACGAGGAAAGAAGAAAGCAGACAGCTTGTTTGTGTTAACCAATAATTAGTTGTCACTATTATTGGTATATCTTTGTAATTATTAGGTTGTTTATATTTATTAGGAATGATTGTATTACCTTAGTTATGTCCTGTAATCTCTCTTCCTATTGTACTATTTATACATTGTGTTAATTATGGAGAAGATCAACGAAGAATATTAATTCTTACATGGTATCATACCATTGCCTTCTCCTTATTTATTCTTCCTAATCAACAACCCTCTGCCACGTCCTCATGGCCGACAAATCAGACCCAAAACCAACCTCCCTTCATCTTGCCTATATTGTCACTAATATCCAACAACGAATCCGTACTCTCGATGGCGAAAAACTTTCATACCATTCGTGGGTGAAACTCTTTAAGCTCCATGCCACGGGGTTCGATGTTCTCCAACACATCGACGGTTCGCCGGCCCTGGATGTCACATCCACCGAGTACCTCGCTTGGAAAAAGATTGATGCTATAGTCATACAATGGATTTACGGGACACTCTCGGACAAACTTTTCGATCAGGTTTTGGTTGATCAATCTACCACCTACGAGGCCTGGAAGCGGGTAGAGAATATGTTCCTTAACAACTAGGGTTCTCGGGCCGCAGCGCTTCAACACGAACTTACCAATTTGACTCTTGCCGCCATGCCCTTCCATGAAGCATATTGCCAACGAGTCCGTGAACTTGCGGATCAACTCACGGCTGTTGATTTCCCAATCAACAACATCCCAACGGATCATCTATTTGGGTCGCGGTTTGCCTCAAGAGTACGATGTTATCGGATCTACTCTCAACCACTTCCTTCCCCCATGGGACAATGCTATCGAACAACTCCAATATGAGGCTAGAAGAATCGCGGCTCGCGAAACCATGTCTCCGACCCCGGTTGTGGCAGCCGTTGTTGCATCAAAGCCACCAAACCGCGACACCCAACCTCGTCGTTCCACCGGTTCTCGACGTGACAATAACCGGAATAACAAAACCAACCAGCGTGCCCCAAGTCAAAACCATTCCCAGCACTACCCGGCCCAACCCCCACCACCATCATCTTATCCTTCATATCAACACATGGGTGGGCACAACCTTTGCAGCAAAGACCAGCTTCTTATCGGCCCAATAATACAAATTATGCCCAACAAGCCTCTAATAATCAGCAGGCCCAAGTCCATCTCGCTAAAGTTGATCCACTTCAGCCCACTCAGCTAGCAGATGCAGTCCAAGTACTTTCTATGGACACTAGGGATTTGAACGATTGATGGCATTTTGACACGGGCGCCTCATATCACATCACAAATGATCAAGGTAAACTCTCCACCTTTTCCCTGTATTCACCAATAGAGTCAATATTTGTAGGAAATGGCAATAAAATTCCAGTCCTCAGATCAGGAACTTCCACCATACCTACACCAACAAAACCATTACACCTAAAATCGATCTTGTTTAATCCTAATATAATTAAAAATCTCATATCTGTGAGAAAATTCAATATTGATAATTATACATCTATTGAACTTGATCCTTTTGGTTTCACTTTGAAGGATTTCAAGGATGGCACGATCCTGAGTCGTCACAATATCTCGAGTGATCTCTATCCACTCACCACAAATTCTTCCGTCGCCATCGCTTGTCTTATTTCGAATAAAGACTCCTCATTTTGGCACAATCGTCTTGGACACCCGGGACAACCGGTCATGGAGTTCCTTCGTTTTAATAATTTTATTTCTTGTAATAAATTACAATTTCCATTTGTTTGTCATGCTTGTCAGTTATCCAAGCATAAACGGTTACCGTTTTCTGATTCGATTAATCGTACTTTATTACCGTTTGCCATTTTACATTGTGATTTGTGGACTTCACCTATTTTGAGTCATGCCGGCTACAAATATTATATGGTTTTAACGGATAATTTTACACATGGGTTTACCCTTTAAGATTTAAATCTGAAACATTTGACAAGTTTACCAACTTTTATAAACATACTGAAACTCAATTTCACATGAAAATACAATCGTTTCAATGTGACATGGGAGGCGAATTCGATAACACCAACTTTAAAAAGTTTGCTAACAACAACGGTATCCAACTTCGTTTTTCATGCCCTCATACGTCCCAACAAAACGGGAAATCCAAACGAATGATTCGTCACATAAACGAAATCATGTTCACCTTACTCACTCTTGCTTCCCTTCCATCATCCTTTTGGGTTGAGGCCTTACACACAGCCTCTTACCTTCACAACATTCTCCCCACCAAATTACACCATAACCACTCCCCTACGTCTCTTCTTTACCAACGTACCCCCACATACGATCACCTTCGCGTGCTCGGTTGCTTATGTTATCCTAACACGTCTTCTACTCGACCTCACAAACTGGCCCCCGCTCACCCCCCTGTGTCTTTCTTGGATATCCAGCGAACTACCGCGGCTACCGATGTCTTGACATTTTGAGTGGTAAAACCATTTTCTCGAGACATGTCATCTTTGATGAGTCTCAATTTCCATATAACACCCCACAAAATATACCTCCTCCTATACACTCGTTTTTGGAACCATCTCCGTTACTCTTCACTCAACCAACAACCTCAACCCTTACCCCTCCCTGACTCCCTCACCTTCACTGAATACACAAAACACCCATACACCTCCTGTCGAACCACCACCCAATCCTCCTTCACACTCTGGCCCAAATTCTCCACCTAGCCCACCTACCACACATAATATACCACCACTTATATTTAACCCACCACCAACTGAGCATATCCCTTCGCCACCTTTTGCTCCAAATCTTGACTCCACTTCCTCTCACCCCATGCAAACTTGGTCTCGATCCGGTATCGTTAAACCTCGTGTCCCTCTCTCCTTAAACACAAAAACAACTCCTCAACTTTCTCCACTACCCAAATCTCATCTTTCGGCCTTGATGGATCCAAAGTGGAAAATTGACATGTCTAACGAATATAACGCTCTATTGGAAATTAATACATGGGAACTAGTACCGAGACCTTCAGATGCGCCTATTATTCGGTGCATGTGGCTATATAAGCATAAATTTAAAGCCAATGGCTCTTTGGAACGGTACAAGGCTAGACTAGTTGTTAACGGTAAAAGTCAAACGGTGGGTATCGATTGCGATGACACGTTTAGCCCTGTGGTAAAACCCACTACAATTCGAACAATACTTAGTCTAGCAATGTCAAGATCTTGGCCGATTCATCAAATGGACGTTAAAAATGCATTTCTCCATGGCTATTTGAAAGAAATGGTTTATATGTTCCAACCATCGGGGTTCGTCTCGTCAACGCAATCCAAACATGTTTGCAAGCTTAATCGCTCACTGTACATTTTAAAACAAGCTCCGAGGGCTTGGTATCATCGGTTTGCAGCAAATATTTCGAAGTGTGGTTTTAAGAGTAGCATTTGCGACACCTCCTTATTTGTTTATAAAAAAGGTGATCAAATGGCATACCTCTTACTTTACGTGGATGAATCATCCTAACTGCCTCAAGTGATACATTACTTCGACAAATTATTCAGTCCCTTTCAACAGAATTTAAACTGACCGATCTTGGTCCGCTACATCACTTCCTCTGCATCACTGTTCAAAAACAAAAAGGTTGTTTATTCTTATCTCAATCAACATATGCGTCTGACATACTCTCACGCGCGGATATGTCTGATGTAAGACGGTAAGTACCCCGGTCGAAGCAGGTTCCAAACTCAGTGCTACCGCCGGCCCACTCATTGCACCGGTCGTTGTTCCAATGGTCGCCTCATCATCGATTTCCTAGGTAACTACATTTATCAATATTGACAAGATATTGAAGTGGTCCAATTAGTATCTAATTCCATTGATTAGCGGTGTATTGGTAGACGGTGTTTATGTGTTTTCTTTTCTTTCTTTTTTTCATCATATTTGTGTAATCTTCACTTAATATTGGCATCAATGTTCATTAGAAACATTTGTTTTACACCATTTCTTGGATTATGTAGCCGAGAATCTCGGGTTGCCATTGGTACCACCATATCTTCAAGACAACGGGAGTGATTACACAGTGACATTCAATCAAGGAGTGAATTATGCAGTTGCAGGTGCAACAACATTGAACTCACCGGTTCTTGAACCAAGAGGGATTGTAAATACCAACACAAATGCATCTTTAGGAGTTCAATTAGCATGGTTTAAACAATCACCGCCTTCTATTTATGGAAATTATTCGAGTAACTAATACAATTTTCTAGATTCAAATGTGTGTTACTGGGTTTTATTTTTTATACTAAATAATCATAATTCTTGGTAGATTGTAGAGATTGCATTGGACAATCATTGATCCTTGTGGGAGAGATTGGAGGAAACGATTACAACTTTGCAATTCTCAAAGGAAAAACAATAGAAGAAGTAGTTGCACCTTTAGTTCCGCTTGTTATTGATACCATCATCTTAGCCGTCAACATAAGAATCTACCATAATTATACTGTATTTCAACTTAAGTTTCAGCCTTGTTCAAGTGTGTTTTACCATATCTCATTTATTAAAACTTAGCAGGACACTGGCGTTAGTATGTTAACGTGTTCAAATGATTATATCATTATATGATAAATTGTTTTATTTGTAAAAAAGTTTGACTTTTTTAATTATAGTTATTGATTGAAATGGGAGCTAAGTCACTAGTTGTTCCTAGAAACTTTCCAATTGGATGCTCTGCAAAATATCTAACAATTTGTGGTTCAAAGATAGAAGAGTATGATCTCATAACTGGTTGCCTCGTTCATTTAAACTAGGGCTGGTAATTCGTACCTTAACAGGTTTAACAGGTAAGAGGCGACGTGTATGACATAAATATAAAACTTAAATACGACTCGTTTAACTACTTTATATGCTATGACTATAAGACAGTTTTAAGTTTTGTGTACCAATAAGGGATAATGAGGGAGTCTAGCCTACTAATTTCAATTATTTAAGAAAATAAAAAAATCACCTACCGCACCTTTTTGATTAACAGGTCTTATCGTGTCTTTAACATGTCTTATCGTGTTTTTAACAGGTACCCAATTGCCAGCCCTAATTTAAACTAGTTTTCTGAATACCACAATAAAGTACTTAAAAAAAACTAAATCAAGTTCAAGATTTTCATCATCTATGCCAATTACTACAATGACGCCACGAAAATCTGTCTTGCCCCATCTAAATTTGGTAAATAAAATGGAGTTGATGAATGTCACACCCCGACCAAAGGCGGCGGAACATGCCGGGGTGCAACGTGATTGGACAAATACACAAGACACTATTTAAAGTGACAATATTTATTTAACACATTTTATTTCAACAAATCAAATAAACAACACGTCTCGTCCACACAAACAAGTAACAATTTATATTGTTTGTTTTACTAGTATCCTAATGGTCTTTGTTACGTTTTTCTTCAAGTCCTCGAGTCAACAAAAGTCAAGCCTGTAACATTTCATAAAATAAAGTTTGTCAACACAAAGGTTGGTGAGCAATTCATAAGATTGAGCATATAAATATATAGTAGTAAAAAGCCACAAAACTTGTATAAAAAACAATAAATAAAAGCAACAACTTGGATAAATTGACAATCGCTAATAGAATTACGTTAGCGCCACCTAGCTACAAGGGGTTGCCAAGTAGTCTAGGATTTAATAGAATATCGTTAATTGCATTACGTTAACGACACCGTGCTATAAGAGAATACCAGATAGATCACGGATTTATAGACTTCCCCATGTCTGAAAGCGATAAACACATAGGCACATAGCATGTAAGCATAGAACACCAAATCAAGCAATTATTCAAGTAAAGTATACAATCACGTTTGTGGGTTTAAAGATTCAAGTAATTGAAACATTTAGTTTGATAAGTATGAAATGTCACCCCAAAACAAAAGATAGAAAAAAGGGTATGAAAGTACTCACCTTTGACATTAGGCGTGTGATGTGGTCTAAATTATACATATTATTAAATAAATATTTCCTACACTTTTGAGTATATTTGAGATTGTTTTTAATGAATTTTACTAGTTCGTTGTTCATATTTAAAGTTTAAAGGTTTTAAGAGAAAATGAGCTAATATGAAGTGTTTTTACTAAACTTGAGAGCACCGAGTAATTACTCGATTATTATTATTTTTATTATCCATGTTAACTGAACTTGAAATATATATTAAAATTTTATTAAACATATGATTTAATAATGGTCAAGAAAAGAATTATAAACACTTGAATTCAAATTACAAATGGTTGCGTTTAGATTGATTTTGACTAATAGTAGCTATTAAATTGAAAATATCATAATTTATAAATAACGTTTGAAATATTCCATGAAAATTTTGATAATTAAAATTAAAAGTTAATACATATATATGAATATATATATATATATATATATATATATATAGATTTTTTTTGAGATCCGAGCGTGGAACCACACAAAACTTTTTTTTTATATAAAGATTACAATATATATTTTTTTATGAGGAATTTTTAAAATACGTAAATTGAATGTTAAAATTTGTTATGTGGTCTCAATATTAAATGATGAATGTTGTTTTGGGAATATAAAGTTGCGAAAAGAAATTTTTTTTACCAAGTTCATTATTTACTATCGTGTAACAAAAATATCATGGTAAGTTAGAATGACCGACATTATAAGTCGAGAAATCACGAGTAAACGATTTTTTTGTCTTTAAAGTCAAATTTCTATGAAGGTTTGCATGAGAATTTCAAGAAGACTACAAGCTATAAGTTTGTGACTTTCTTGAAAAAATCATGGCATTACTATCATAAGAATTTTTCTTTTAAAACGCGGAAAATCGTATAATGTAAATTTTTATTTGTAAAAATTTATAATGAATCAAAGATTGCATGATGAAAGTTGTTATGAAAATAAATTTGGGTAGCGAAGATTTTTACCACGTGTATTATATAACGTAGTATAATTAAAGATGTCGTGATAAGTTTAAATAATTAAAATTTTGAAGTGATCGTCCAAAATAAATGGAATTGTTACAAAAATAAAGTTTTTATAAGGTTTTTGTACAAGGATTTTAAAGACAATTTAAATTTATATAATACGAAATTTACTTGAAAAGTTGAGGTGAAATTTATCATAAAACCTTCTTAATATGACGAAATTTATATAATAAGATTTTTTTTTAAATAGTTTTAATGAAAATAAATGGCATATTAAAAATCATTATGAATAGATCAAACTCTAAATATACATATATTTATTTGTTTATTTATTATTATTATTATTTTTAACTTATATCGAAGCGTTTTCTAATTATCGAAATTTGCAATAAAAGTCTTTGTGAAAATCAAAATGAGAAAATTGGTGTAAAACTTTACCATATAAAATCGAGATATAAAAGAATTATTAACAAAAAGAAAATATAACTATTATAAATGAAAACTTGTGATAAAAATTTATAACAAAATAGAGGAAAAATGGTTCAAATTCTTGAAACGTAGTAATAATGTTTTAAGATTTAAAGATGGAAAAATCGCGCATGAACCACCATGACTTGATATTCCGACACTAAAAACCTTTTTTACAAAACTACCATGTTGGGGTCTAAACATGTGCACGTAATCACCGCGACTTTTTCATGTTTTAGACTCAAATAACAATGATAACACAATAAATCGAGATACAACATCATGCCAAAACACTTGTCCATGAAATCACCTTAGTCCTATTGTTTTAACACCAAAAATTAGGAAGGCGAACGGAACGCTCGCATTCGACTACTTAAAGTGGTTATCTCATATGAGACAATCTTTAAAGAGATTTGAAACAACGGGATCCAAGTTAAGCTCGTGATCCATAAAACACAATAAAAACTAATGTTTTTGCGTATTAAGGTAAGGATACCTTGGAGTACTATGAAAGTGTGTATGTGTATATTTATGATTTGATAAAATAAATAAGTATATAAATAAACAAGTGTATTGAACAATCAAGTAGGGTAATCACGTATAGGCAACACGTATAACGACCCTAAAGTAAAGACTATACTAGGTCGTTACGTCTAACCACCTATCCTATAGTAACCTGGCATCTGATATCAATCTGTCACACCCCGACCAAAGGCGGCAGAACATGCCGGGGTGCAACGTGATTGGACAAATACACAAGACATTATTTAAAGTGACAATATTTATTTAACCCATTTTATTTCAACAAATCAAATAAACATGTCTCGTCCACACAAACAAGTTGAAAACAAGTAACAATTTATATTGTTTGTTTTACTAGTATCCTAATGGTCTTTGTTACGTTTTTCTTCAAGTCCTCGAGTCAACAAAAGTCAAACCTGTAACATTTCATAAAATAAAGTTTGTTAACACAAAGGTTGATGAGCAATTCATAAGATTGAGCATATAAATATATAGTAGTGAAAAGCCACAAAACTTGTATAAAAAACAATAAATAAAAGCAACAACTTGGATTAATTGACAATCGCTAATATAATTACGTTAGCGCCACCTAGCTACAAGGGGTTGCCAAGTAGTCTAGGATTTAATAGAATATCGTTAATTGCATTACGTTAACGACACCGTGCTATAAGAGAATACCAGATAGATCACGGATTTATAGACTTCCCCATGACTGAAAGCGATAAACACATAGGCACATAGCATGTAAGCATAGAACACCAAATCAAGCAAATTATTCAAGTAAAGTATACAATCACGTTTGTGGGTTTAAAGATTCAAGTAATTGAAGCATTTAGTTTGATAAGTATGAAATGTCACCCCAAAACGAAAGATAGAAAAAGGGGTATGAAAGTACTCACCTTTGACATTAGGCGTGTGATGTGGTCTAAATTATACATATTATTAAATAAATATTTCCTACACTTTTGAGTATATTTGAGATTGTTTTTAATGAATTTTACTAGTTCGTTGTTCATATTTAAAGTTTAAAGGTTTTAAGAGAAAATGAGCTAATATGAAGTGTTTTTACTAAACTTGAGAGCACCGAGTAATTACTCGATTATTATTATTTTTATTATCCATGTTTACTGAACTTGAAATATATATTAAAATTTTATTAAACATATGATTTAATAATGGTCAAGAAAAGAATTATAAACACTTGAATTCAAATTACAAATGGTTAATCGTTTTGGACAATGGCTATTCATTTATATTATTATGTTACAATAAAATTAAACTAATATAAACACAAGAAAAAGGGTCTGGGTCTTTCAACGAAACAATTTTAATGTATTTATTTATTTTAGTTTCAACTTAATTGATTTTATTTGAGCTTAAAATTCATTATTCTATGTAGATGAAGTGGGCCGCCATTCATGTGTTTCTAAAGGAAATTGAAGTCGGTAACAGTTGACTTGTGCTACAAGATTATAAAGAATAAAAAGAGGTCACATGAGAAGATTGAGAGAACCCTACGGAGTTCGACCAAGACCTATTGCCGCAAGAAAGAAGAATATTTTTATAGAAGAAGGCCTTTGGTATAAGTGGAGATCGTTTGGGTTCAACACCTACTCATCCAAGCATCATCACTATTCGGTTTGAATTTATTATTTTAATTATGAGCTTGGCTGTTGAACTTAGTTATTTTTGTTTCTTTGATTTTAAGATGCTAGGCTAAACTTATTAGACTGCCTAGGCTTGTGATAAACCTTTGTTGAAGTTTGATTTTATTTGGAGTTTGCTTTTCGTAATGGGTTTATGAATTAGTAAAAAGTTTAATATTTTTTATTCGATGCATATGGGTGCTTGGTTTTATTTCATGAGTTTTATTGTTTCACAGTTTCCTTAGTGATTGTCTGTCATATAATAGGATTCTGTTAGGTCATTTACTGTGTGTTCTTGACTAGTTTGTGATTGATTTATAATAAGATCATAGAAACAATATTATTAATTAAATAAATAAAAGTGCGCTACTAATCTAAAAAGCTGTAAGGAGATAGATTATTTGATAGGTCGTTGTTGATTAAGATTGCTAGACTTAGTTCTTCGTAAGGAGTCCGTCTAGGTTTGACTTTTTAACTTTGTCTATTGAGTCGAATGCATTTATTAAACTACCTTGAATTTCCGCGCTGTAAGGTAGGTTGTCGTTTTAAGGTACTCGTTCATAATTAATGGTTTTATTTATTTATTTGTTTTTATGTATAAGATTTGTCGTCCAATTTCATTTCATGGTAGAAACATATATATTACATCAACATAGCAGGTAGGCGGGCAACAAGCTGCGCCACCATCCCTTTCTGAATTGCAAACCCTAACCTGCTAAAGACATACCCCTGCCCCTTTGGAGTCGACACATTGCTATGCGCAACCCGTTGGACCCTGGTTAAGAGACGGATAGCTTCCGGTGCCAAGGAGCCAAAGGTATCAAAAGCCAGAGGGACAAAAACATGTTGTTTCTCTTCGCAGACTTTAGCATGTTTCTCCACCTTCTTCGTTTCAGCCCTTTTCATTGCTTGCCCAGCTACAAACCCATTATACCTCAAACCAGCTAAAGGAGATACCCCTGTGAGGTCAACACAAGCATGTTTCCCCCCGGCCCAACTAAAGACGAGCAAATCTGCCGGTCGTAGAGTGGATCTCCCTTCCGTGGGGTCTGTAAGGAAGTTTACGGGGGCTTCCTTTTTAGCTGGTATCCCAGCTCGCCTTAAGATGTCCCAAAGAACGTCCCGCACCCAATCATGTCGGTATTTGAACCTAGGCATCTCCTTGCAATGAACCGCATGCTCTCCGAATTTATCCAGGCAAGCCTTACGGCATATCGGACATGTTTCGTCTTCTGGATACATTGGGACCATCAAACGGTACTTAAGAATGGCCCTATACTCGACCGCAGACATGCTTTGGCCCAAGCCATCAATCGGGATAACGGTCAGAAAATCTTGGGCATGAGGACCTTGTAAGCATTCAATAACCGCCTTCTGTCGGGGGGACAATTCAAAAACTTCTCCCAGGCTCTGAGCAATTTTGCCAAAAAGGGCATTCGCCAAAGTTTTTTGAGGCTTTGGTGGGGCGGTGTCCTTATTAGAGAAACCGCCAATGTCAAAGTCTGGGAGAGCGCCATTTAGGCGTTCCAGGGCCTGCACGTAGTCTGAGTCCAAGTTGACAACTCCGCTATTCCATAAGATGTGATTCTGTAGCTTCCAAGACTGAGCCCTCGACGCTACAAAAGCGTAAACCCCAACATCATGAGCCGAAAGAAGGCCTAAACCCCCCCAAGCGCATCGGTAAAGATGCAAGTCGCCACTGAAGATCACCAAAGAACGGGCCTCCACATACAACTATGTCTTCGATGGCTTCTCGAAGCCCCTTATCAAACAGGATACCGCACCATCCATCATATGGGGGTGGCATGTTCGTAACCCAAAAAGCAACTTAGCAACCCCCATGCAAGACCTAAGCAGGAGGAGTTCGATCTGGGGATCCCTAAGGCAAGGTAAGAGTTTCATAAGATCAACCGCACGAGATGCCCTCCGCCTAGGGAACTCCTTAATAAAGTAGGGATCTCGACTAACAGCCCCTCCAAGGAGCTTTACCCCTCTCTCTGGTCTACCAATCCCACTAGGGAAAAGCCCATCTTTGACTTTCACCCCATTACACGCTGGCCAAAAAACCTCGGTTTTCTTAATATTAAGTTGCAGCCCTAATGATGGCTCTTCCGAGCTGATAATGTCTAGGGCTTTAGCGACTTCGTTGGCACCACCAATAATAGTCCCATCATCCAAGTACCAAGCATGAAATGGGAGGTTACAGTCATTTTGTACCCGGAAAACAAGAGGGTGTAATGCTAAGGCAAAGAGGAGGGGCCCAAGGGGGTCTCCCTGCTGAACCCCAGTAGTAGCCCGTATACAGTCATCACCAACGTACAACCTAGCCGGCTGGGCATAAAGGAATTGGACCCATAGATAGATAGACGGGCAATGATGATGAACCTCCCGGAGAAGGGCTGTGTGGTCGACCATATTGAAGGCATTGGAGAAGTCCACGGTAAGCATAGCTAAATAACCGTCCGCGTGAAAGGAGTTAAGAAACCGGTTCGCGCTGTGAAGCACCGCCTCTGCCCCATTAGGGGTCCCTACCCCAAATTGAAATTCCCCTAAATACCGAGTCATTTCCTTCCCCACCATCTTCATAGCCACTTTAGAAACCAACCTACGCCAGATAGCCCCCACAGCAATGGGCCGAATTCCATTATCTGACTTTAATAAAGGGGTAAGGGGGGCCGAAGCAATAAACTCAGCGAGCACCTTGGGGCACAGACCCCCAAGCCATAAGTTGACGACTTCAGTGATGGCTGAGAGCAGACCCATGGAAGTCATTTATCCCTCACCACTAAGAGCGTACAACAAGTGTTGTGCCCGCATCCCGTCCCTCCCGCATGAGGTCCCTTTAGGAAATGAACGGATACATCTAAGCACACAGTCCCCATCCATAGAGAGAGTAGGCAGGCGACAGAGCTAGAAGGCAAGGACTGAGACGGCACCACTAGGTGTTTACCAATGAGGGCTTTCATGGTTGAATCTCCGAGAGGGGCAACCCCACTTGAGCATAATACCTTGACTGCAGCTGTGGAATGACCATCCCTGACTTTCCTGAGACATTGTTTAATATTGAGGCTGTTTTCAGAACCCTCCTCCCCTCCCACCTCTCTTTTAGAAAAAGTGCTCCCCCCACGTTATCAAAGAGAGAAAGAACCAAGTCAGCAAAACCAGATCCATCTTTCCACACCGCAAGTGCTTGCCGAATGCTACTACATTGCAAAGACTTTCGATTCCCTGACCTGCGTTCCTGCCTAGTGGAAGGTTTCACCACCCTTAAAGTACAACGCGGCAACAATAGTAATTTGACCCAATTCTCAATCGAGCCTGGTGAATCCACTACCTTGCGTAAAGCGCATGCCAAAGTCTGAGCAAACGCCAAACGACAACTTGGGGGGATGCTCTTAACCGTTTGAATGGGAAGGGAGAAAACCCGTTCCAAAAGGGATACATCCCCAACCACTCCTACAGATGGACCTGGGTCCCTATCCACAGACACACAATTAGGTTTCTGGATCCCAACGATGAATTCTCCAGCCTCTCCAAAATCTACAGAAAAAGAATATACACCATCAGCATGCTTGCACCCCCTGCTAAGGGCATGCAACGTCATGCACCTCCCATAACCATTTATCCCCCGCCCGAAGGGCTTCCCCAACATCTATAAAAAGGTCCAAATCCTTGGAGAGAGCATCTTTTATAAGGTTCTTCCGAGTATCCGTTTTGAAATGGGTACTTTGCATGTGCTCAAGTAGGCGGAAAAACCCCGAGGACCCAGGTCTACCATCCTTACACTCGTGGAAATGCTTAAAGGGGCGTGACCTTAAACCGTAAGTGGAGCTAGGACCAAGCCCTCCTGTATTTACGTTTCGAATTCTTTTTATGGTAGCCATGTACACACGAGAACAGAAACCAAACAAATCACAAAGACAACGGACCCCTAAGGACCCCAACTCGAGATGAGTTAGAGCAAGAATCAAAGACCAAACCCCTCACACTCGAAGGAGGGGAGCAAATATAGGTTGCTTACCCCCCATCTAGCACCCCACAACAACCGCTAAGGCATAAGAGGAGGAAGGTCTAACTCCAAAATAAAGCAAATAGGGTAGAACTCCAACTCAAAATACCCCCTTAAGCACCCAAATGCAAGTAAACAACCTTTAACTTATCCGAACGTAAATCGTAATTTCGTCGAACACCTAGCGTGCAACACGTATTAACCACCAAAATAGATATCTTTTAAATCGGAATAAGAAGAATGGATGATGAGGTGTCAATAATAATAATCATCGGCGACTGTGATCGGAAAACAGAGGATATCGGAGTTGACGGTGATGAAATGGGGATTTTGTACTGGTTTAGAAATGAAGGCTTGTTGGCTGGTTTTTAAGGGCATGGATGGTGGTGGTGGGTGAGGGGGGCTGGTCTCGGCAGTCATGGGTTCAGGCGGTACTCACATGGATATTATTAGTAAAACCCATTTTGATTATGTGGGTATGAAGCTGTAAGAAAGTCTAATATTAAAATTGGTGTTTTTAAGAACTTAATAGAAATCCATAAGTGTCTTCTTAAAGAGTCAGGGGTCCTGTTCGGGTTTTCTTTTAAGTGATTATTTTATGATCCCAATTCCATAACAAGCATTTTCCTAATAATTGATAACTGAAACTTTGAGGATTCTAGCCTAGGTGGTTTTTCATCGTCATCTTATTTAAATAAATTAAAATTGTCTTTTGTTTTTTCTTACTTATTGTCATAATCAGTTTAAATTTATGTTTCTTTTAAAGTAAAAACCCCCCTTTTATAATAATAATTAATTAGTCGTGTCAGTAAGTCGAATATAATTAGTTAATATACGTAATTTAAAGAGTCTCGTGAGTTCGATATCCGGACTTACTAAGCTGTACTAGAGTCGACCGGTTCACTTGCCGGTTAGTAGTTTTAGTTAAGAGTCTAGATTTATTACTTAGTGTCTAGATTAGCTTATTTTTTAGTTAATAAATATTAGACTACCTTTAGCACATCAGCGTGTTTAAGTCGAGAGATAAGCAAATGAACAAATTGGGTTCGGTTCGACACAATATCCTTAATTTGTAGAATAAGGAATAACCGAAATATAATCCTTGTAAACGAGGCGGAACCTATAATTATCATCAATAATTAGAATCTAACTCGTTTCGTTGTCGACCAAGAATAATTTATAATGTTTCTTTTCTTTTAATAAAAATAATAATAATAATATTTATAACCGTTTTCTTGTAAAACCACTTCCAAGTCATGATTATTGTCTATCAACTTTTGTGGTTAATAATATTTAACAAAATACTTGTATGAATAGTTTTTATAAGTATAAAGTTCGTTAGAAACTTTATTAGTCTAGCATTTTAATTTGTAAGCTATGGTGACATTCTTTAAATTTTTCATACAGAGCATCTGCTCACCTTCAAAATAATTATTTAGTCAATATTATTGAAAAGAAAACAAAATTAAGTCAATTCATATTTGTATATGAATCACATGCCAATCAATAACGAACCTATGAACTGTGACAATTTATAAGTTAAATTGCAAAAGTTGTCATTTTCTTTATTTAATTAAATTCAAAATTTAATAAAATAGATAAGGTAATGATATTTATCATTTGTGTAGACGAAGTGGAATAATAATAAAAAATAATAATAATAATAATAATAATAATAACTTCATCTTGTGCAAGATTACAGTAGCCGAACCCACTCATGTAACCCTATATCAGCGCCAGTTTCAAAGCCAAACATTGCGTATCACGGTTACCGATAAAAATCGAAAATCATAAAAGATTCGTTTGGCATAAACTTACTTTTAACGGTGTACGATTCGACGATCTACATAACTTGGTTGGAGTTCCGATGACACATGAATTTAAACATGGTAGGGGTTGATTTAGAGTGGAGGGGAGAGAGAGAGACGGAGCGAGAGAGAAAGAGGCGGAGAGAGAGAGAGAGAGAGAGGTCATCGCTCCGGCCGCCGGAGAGGGCTGCCGGAAAAACGGTGGAGGGAAGAGGGTTATATAGGCCAAAGGTGTCGGTTAGGGTTCGCGATGTGTGGTTATAATGGTGAACTAGTGTTGGCCGGAGTTCCTCGCCGGAGCTCGCCGGAAAACGGCGCCGAAACAAACGAAAGAGAAGGAGAGAGCGGCTGTGGTGTTTAAGATGTTAGGTTTAGGTTTTTTTTCTTTATATACATATCACATATTTACATACAGGCCCTCCAAGTTCTACATATTTTATGAAAATGTATTAAACTTAAGAAATGATAATATAGATTCAAAAATGATTACCCCTTACAATTTATAAACTAATTTTATGTTAAATGAACAACGATTAGTATACGCCTACATGACGGGTTTTGGGTGAACTAAGTACTTGAAAAATTTAAAGATCGAATTAAGTGATTAATAAAATTACCGGGTCGGGTTTACAATACAATACGGGTTCGATGTATAATTTATTAAAATAAAACGCGAAAGAAAATCCAAAACCCGAATTTGACGAATGTCACAATGAATATTAATCAGTTTCATATCGACTCATGTTTGATAAAATTTCAGAATTCGTGAATAGTGCTTTAAAGGCGTGTTGTGGAGGTGGAGGGCGGTATAATGTCAACACATCGGCATCATATGGAGATGCATCTGCAACCATGTGCGTGATGAACCAAACACATATGTTAGTTGGGATGGAATACATCTAACCGAAGCAGCATACCGAATTATTTTCAAGAATTTATTTTCTACACCTCAATTTAATTCATTGTGTTCTAAATCAACTTCAGAAGTTGGATTATCTATTTCTATGTAATTTGTATGATGTATTTGTTAGTTTTTTTTTGTAAGAAATGTAATTTATATCTTCATTTTACTACAAGTTTACCCAATGTTTTCATACCTGGACCAGACATCGACCCAGACTTCTTACCGGGTCACAGGTCGGACTGACCCGGGATGACGGACCAGACATCAACCCAGATGACGTAATAAATAATAAAAATATATATGTTAATATGTATATATATATATATATAACTAAATTTTATATATAAATAATAATATGATTTTTTCTTCTTTTGGGTTACCCATAAGGGCTTAATAAAATTTTGAAAAATAAATTATTATGTGATATGGATTTCAAACATAAGACTTTATGTTTCAAACCAAAGGTGCTTTCCAACTCCACTAAAGTGATAATTGTGTTTGATTTATTGACTTAACATATATAAATGTGATTTCTCTTCAAGTATAAAACCAAAATTATATTTAATTGTTAACATTTCTATAATTCACAATATCACATTGTCTTCTCATTTAGCACAACCATTTAAAGATTGTTCATCGTTTATATATCCTTTTATTTTAAAATATAATATATTTTTATTTATTTTTCTTTTACAACAAAACATTAGTATCTGTAAAGTTAGTTTTTCAATTTGTGACAACATTTTGTTATAATATCATTTTTATATACACAATATTTAATATAACAAAATCGGTATGAATGTTTTATTTTAAATAAATCAAACATTAAGATTTGATTTTCAACTTAAAAATTATAGTGCATAATATATCAAAAACATAATTAAAAAATCATAAATAAAAACTATTATATGAAATAATTGAATTTACGTATCATATAATAAATTTTTATTTTTATTATATTTTATAACCCTTGTGAAGCACAAGCTCTAACCTAGTTTGTTTATTATTTTCTCAAGATTTTGTATTATTTTATTGATTTTGAAGTCATGAAGAAGCATTGAATAAATATGATTCATTTCCTTTTTAGGGTTAATTTTCATTTTTACGTTTACAGCACATGTGCATCTTAATATATAAGCATTGTTTTTCTAAAGAAAGGCATTAGTAGAGCCTGGTTGTATATCCTTCATCTCGGTTTCATACCGAAGTTCAAATCCTGGCTTTGTCAACTATTTTTTATTAACTAAAAAAAAGTTTTGTCGATTCATCGGGTCTGATCGGACCGCAAACCGGCAAACACGACCGGGTTGTTAGAAAACGGGCCATCTATGCCAACCGGACCGGAATACCCACCTGTTCCTGGTCAGACCGGACAGTCTGGTCCGGGTTCAAAACAATGAGTTTACCTATTTTTATCCATTTATAGAAAATACCGTAATATGAGAGGTAGAACGGGTTTGATTGGGTTAAGCAAACACGTTGAAATGGGTTTTGGTCAAATTGGATTCATGTCACGCTTTTGGTCTTTGTGATGAATCTTTGTTAGATAAAGTGTTAAATTCATGTAAAATTACTATTTTGTCGTTAATATTAACGGAAAATTTTTAAAATAGTCATTTTTAACCAAGTATTTCCAATTCTAGCCCAAGACCAAAACTAATTTCCCAAAATAGGCATATTATTCCGTCGGATCCGATGGAAACCATTCATGATCTGACGGAATTTTTAGCCTATCCTGATGCGCCACGTAGCTTGATTTTCCCTCGGTACCGACGTTTTAATTTGTCCGACACACCCTAGATTTTTAGCCGGACGAACCGTCAGAGGAAAAGACAGTCGGATCTGATAGTTCAGTTCATGCTTCCGTCAAATCCGACTGTTTAATTTGTCCGACACACCCTAGATTTTTCAATTCGTGGGTTTTAGATTTTGGTTCAAGAGTGAAATTGAAGACTATGGTTGTGTTCTCCTCGAAAACTAAACGATTTGCACTGTTGATTTGCTTGATTTTGTGAAGAAATAAGAAAAATGGAGATGGAGGTTGGTTATAGAGGTTTGGGGTTTGAGAGGTAGAAGATGAAGAATCCAGTCGGACCCACTAAAATCCAGTAGGACTTGACGGAATTTTAAGAAATTCCTTTGGATCCCTTAAAACGTTGATACGTGGCATGATTTTAAATGTTCAAAACTTCCGTCGGACAACGTTAAAATTTAGCCAGATCTGACGGAAAAACTTGGCTATTTTGGGAATCTTTTATACACCTAAGCTATTTTTGAAATAAATTGGTCAAATATTGTTATTTTAAGAAAATTTCCTAATATTAAACAATCAAATAGTTAAAAAAACCTCAACGTGACCTAACTTCTTCTTCGACCCACATCACGATCACCAAGACCGTCAACAAAATTATTTGAGCCTGTAGGGCCATCGATCAATCTCATAGTCGAACCATGAGGCGATCGTATCACTCCTAATTCCTAAACATATCGTTGAAGAATTATTTAAGCGATTATATATGACGAAGAAAACCATCGAAGCTAAATATCTCTCTTAGATGAATTTAAATAAAAAAAAAATTTAACTCGAGATTTTATAAAGATATTTTCAAATTAAAAAAGTAATATTCCATTAGATGAATTTTTTAAAATAAAATCTTGTCAAACACTACTTGCGTTTGGAATATTGGGGATGCTTTCCCCATACAAGATATTGACAAAAATGATCGTGTTAGAACGGTCGGTTTGGTGTACATTTAGGTTCTTTTATCGAACTATCTAAATCTCAAGTCATTTTGTTATTGTATTTAAGTAACTTGGCTTCTTGCTAGTATTATTATTTCATCGTTAATTATTGGTTACCCTCATGCCAGTTAATCTAGTAATATGTTGCGATCGATGCACGGTTCACCATGCATCGACCTTAAGGCAGTGACGTAAAATTCACCCTCTTCCCCTTCTTGATCGTTAAGAAACCATTTTTCCAACATATTGATTTACACACGTTTAATTGATTAAAGTGGCTAAAGTCGGCATACGTTTTATACATTTTATACACACGTATTGATTTAACTCAAAATCACATATGAAAACTACATTACGGATGAGTAAAAAACAACTAAATGCGCCGAATCAGATTTTCACTCATCCAATTTTTCAAACACTAGAAAATCTTATTTTTTCTTCAACACTACATCCACTTTTAAACACCTCTATATTCCATTTTTTCATATAATCACCTACTTCTATATTTCAAATACTTTTATAAACTAAACTGCTTTTATAGGTATCTTATTTTTTATTTCATATTATTCAAAAATAAAATAAGTTCTAGTAAATAGACTTAAAATAAAAATAATAAAAGTCATATAAATAAAAAATTAAAATTACATAAACAATAAATAAACCAACCACACACAAACACGCAAAAAAAAGTAATTTTTTTTAAATTACATAAACAATAATATTTTTTATTAAAAATTTACCGTTGAAAGTAAAGACAAACAAAAGGAAATTGTTTATTAATTCAAAAGAAAGATAATTAAAGAGGAGGGTTGAAATTGTTTTCAAAATTTAAATGAACGTTTAATTACATTTGGCTCACTTATCATGCATACTTCCATCAAGTTTTGTGGATATGCTTTAAACTAAACATCACTTTCAAAGTGCATTTATCTAGTTTAGAATACATCGAAAAATGCCTAAAATTTACTGATGTGCTAAAAGTAGTCAATTAATTATTTTCTAAAATTATAATAATCTAGACACTAAGTAATACTCTAGACCCTTAAACTACTAACCGACAAGTGAACCGATCGACTCTAGTACAGCTAAGTAAGTCCGGATATCGAACCCACGAGACTCTTTAAATTACGAAACTAGCAAATTAGACTCGACTACAAGACATGACTATTTATTAATAATATTTGTGAGGGAATTTAATACTAATTAATTAAAACTCTACTAATAATTAACTAATGATTACTTTAATTAAACTATTAATAAACTAATTAATATAATAATAAAACAAACCCTAATTATTATAATAATAAAAAAACATAATCATTACTTATTACTTAATAAATAAAACTTAAACTTAATTAATTTTAACTAATAAACAATTTAGAAAACTTGGGTGAATTCAGATGATTAAAATAACTACCCAGGCCAGAATCCCCAAAGTTACGGTTATTAATTTAAATGGAAAAACGCAAGTTATGGAACCGGGATAATAAAATAGACCATTGACAAAAAACCCAAACAGGACCCTTGAACTTCAAGAAGACGCTTATGGATTTCTAACAAGTTTTAAGACTCACCAGTTTTATATTAAACTTCCTTACGGTTATTTAATCGCTTATGTCTAAGTATCTTTTATGACGAAAACCTACCTTACAGCGCGAAATTCAAAAGATAGAAAAGCAGACTCAATTAATTTAATAGACTAAGCTGACAATCGAATCTAGACGGACTCCTTACGAAGAACTAAATCTAGCAATCCCGACAAGCAAAGATCTACCAATAGCCTATCACTTTACAGCTTTTTAGACTAGCAGCTCACTTTTATTTGTTTAATTGATTTTATTGTTTCTATGATTTTAATCAATATTAATCAGAAACTAGTCAAGAACACAAAGTAAATGACCTAACAAAACCCTATCCTATGAAACAATCAACAAGGGCAATGTGAAACAATAAATTCAAGTAAACAAAACCAAGCAATCAAACGCATCAACTAAATTAAACTTAACAGTTTACTTAGAACATAAAATCCATAACTAAACGAAAATCCAAATAAAATCAAACCGAACTAAGGTTCATCACGACCTAGGCAGTCTATGGAATTTAGCCTAGCATAATAAAGTCTAAATCAAACAAAACAAATAATAATGAAAACATGGTGAAAGTATAAGAAACGGGGAATCGAAGATGATAAAACCCGTAAACTAGAACGTGAACGTGTAGCTCTTCACCGGATGTCCTCTTGCCTTCAAAATCACTAACAAACGCGTAAAATAGCTCCAAGAACTCTCCAAAATCGGCTGGTGGCTTTCAGGTTATGTCAGGTTTAAGTTAAATGTGTTTAAATAGCGAAAACAAGGACCGACAAGAAGCAAAAACGAAATAACTCTAGCCCAGTTGTGTCTAGGCGCCGCGCGGAGGGCATTTGGCCTTCCCCCATTCGCGCGGCGCGGCGTGCTTTTCCAAGGGGGCGGTCTGACCGGTTCTCTGTTTTGGTTCTTCCTGACGCGTTCCGGATCTCCGTTTCGGCTCGTTTTTCGCCCTTTTTAACCACGATCAAATCCCGGAACCTACGACATACAAAAACGTTACTAGTATACAAATCTTGACTAAAAACGAACAAAAAAAGTTAAAATATTAAATAAAATAAACAATGGAAACATATATATTTAGCATTATATCATTACCGTTAAAGATGCTCTAGAAAAAACTAAATACGTGAACAAACACCGAAAAACAACCTTAAAAGTGCCTTATTGGGATGCTTGCTCTTAGCTTACTTTTCAAAAAATTCTGTGTGAGCTAAATTTCAATCTTAGCATATCTTAGCAGATTCCACTTACATGTGTTCTGTTTTTAGTAAAGTTTACTTTTAAATATTTCAATTCTATATCTGTTTTGCTAAAAATGTCACATGTCTATATCAATCATTTATCACCATCATAAATGGTGGTAGGTGAAACACAACAATCATCGTCATAAATTCATAAACAAACAGAGCATTTTCTGATCAAACCCAAAATGACCTCACCTAAGGCCCCAACCAAACCTCGACCTAAAATCGTTATTAGGAAGAAAACCAAAATTCAAAAGCCATCCTTAGTAGATGAACCCGTTACCTCACTCGAAACCTTCCCTGCCCGCTTAGATGAACCAATGCCCTCCATGTTTGAGGACATACCTATAACCACCCAAGCCGAAACCTCTACCACACCTAGGACCACCTCACCCACATACCAATTTACCTCACCTATTAAAGACACATCGTTTTGGTCATCAACATTCACCACCTCTAGCCTAACCCAAACCACCTCAACCACCATAGAAACAACCACCACACCAATAAGCCTACACTTAATCACGACAACGTCCTTCCCAACCTTAACCTTAACCATACCTATCCCAACCACACCTCACTCAACCTAGCCACCACACCTCCCTCAAGCCATAGGAGCTATGTGATAGACGCCACTCCCATCTCAAGTGGGAAATCGAAGAAGTCTCCCGTGTTCAAAGATCCTATACTCAATAGGCTCGCGGCACTGGAAGAGGCAAATGAGAACCGTGCAAAACGGGAACTCATGTTGATCAAGTTCTTAAAGGATCAACAAGCCATTAATCGTGAAGTAACAAGACAAAGGGATGACCTGGTTAACAAGTTGGCTATCATGCAAGAGCAACGTGACTTAGATCAGGCCCAAATTGCAAGCCAAAGGGAGTGGATCAAAATGTTGCAACAAAGGATCAATAATCAGCAGGAATTGGTGAACAGAAATACTTTACAGAATGTTGAACAACATGTTGATATGGTAAAGTTGACAGATAGGGTCACTCAGCTAGAGACTGATCTTCCTTCCACTTTAAATCATGCAAGTGAGTTTAGGAAGGAACTGGACTCTTCTCTTGTCAGTGTGTGGACGAACTTTGAACGCCTTGAGTCGAGAGTTAGTGGGTTGGAAAATTCTGAGAATAAGGAGGAGTTGATGGGTGAAAGTGATAGATTGAAGGATTTGGTTGAGAGACTGCAAGTGGAGATTGATGATGAACGCGCCGAGCAAGGTCGGGTGAATGAGTCGCTCGTCAATCGATACCTCGCTGTCATGGAGGTTATGCGGTTGACCGATGAGGATGTTAAGAACCTGAGGGTTCATTTGATGGGAACTTTTAGAAGGTTTCTATGTGTAGCCGAGCCAAGGGCGGAGCAAGTTAATCGACGACAAACCTTGCTTACTCAAATAGTCGCTGATGCCGAAAGGGTCAGGGCTCTGGGAAGTGTACATGGCTTCCTTTATACGGGAGAAACAGGTAATGTCGGAGGTGAATGAGGATCAGGCTCGAAGACTGCTAATGAGCCTGAGGTTGTTGTAGGAACTGTTACCGACACCGAGCCTGTTACTACTGCTGCTGTTACGTCTGAGCAGGTCAGTTCCACAAGCTCAACACTTGTTGCACCCACCACTAGTGCACAAGTAAGTGTCGAGTTCACCACCGCCTTGATTATCCATCCTGATGTACAACCAGTAGCACAAGGTGGTGGTGATGACGGTGATGATGAGGACGAGTCCAATGGTGAAGACGAGGATGATGATGAGAAAAAGGATGATGAGGATGATGACCACGAGTATGATAGCTTTGATGATACTCGTGGTGGTGGAAACCGTGATGGTAGCGGTGATGGTAATGGTAGTGGAAATGGTAGTAGTGATGCAAGTGGAAATAAGATGACTGATGTTGAGCCGTCAAAGGAGGCTGAGAAAACGAGGGAATCGGAGGCTGCGGTGGAGGCTGAGCTCACCTCTTTACTAAATGTTTGTTCTTTTGTAGGTACCGTTCCTTCAGTTCAGAAAGCCGTGGATGAAAATAAAGATGATGATGACGGCATCAACTATTCTCCCAACCCCGACACACTACCAACTAGGGAGAATGTTGAGCCAACCGTTGATAAACACGTTGTCGCTTTCGTTGCTGCTCCTACTCGAAGTTGGTCAAGAAGAGGTATCAAACGCTATATCGTGAGAAGGATGGGAAGCATACGATGGAGGTCGAAGCCTTATCATGATTCGAATCTCATTATATACGCCAGATACCCCAAGGATAGCAAAAGTTGGGCTGTCCGGCAGACAAATGGTGATCTCACATATCTCACTATGAGAGATGTGCATACGCTATCGATACTTGACATGAACTTCTTTTGAAAGACGGTAGCTTGAGACGATAGTAAAGACATCATCGAATCATAGTTCAACAATAAGTTTTTGAGAAGAGAATGGAGAGCTGACCACCCGACGTTCGCAGTTAATCCGGGTAGGTCATTCAAGAAAAAGAAGATCAATCCTTTCTCCAACAAGCCGTCGAAGGAAAGAATATACAGGATGCCTGATAATCATGGCAAGCCGATCTGCCATGGAATGCCCTTCGAGGAGAACTTTCTTCTCGACTTCATCGCATGGGAATTCGACAATGAGCACGACGAAGTTATCATACGTTGCACTCACAGTCATGAGTTCAGATTCTTTGATGAGCATGTTGAGCCTGATAATCATGGCAAGCCGATCTATCACGGCTAGATTGGACTCCGCGACCTCAAGAAGCTAGTTGAGTCGCCCCTCTGCACAGTCGAAGACGTTCATCGTGGCAACACGGACGCCAGCGTTGGAAAGTTCAACAAGTTTGTCAGATTACTTGTTGAAAAGCAACCTTTTGACAAAGATCCAGATGGTGTATTTTACTATGAGTCCGAATGGGAGTGGTGAGAAGAAATACCAAAGACTAGAGGGAGATTGTAAGGCCCGTTTTAGTAGTAGTCTTTTGTATTTGTTTCTCGTTAGTTTGTGTTTCTATTTTGTTTACGTTTGTATGTTTGGGCCCGAGGCCTTATGTAATTGGAGCCCATTGGGCCTTAATAATGAAATAGTGTATGACAATACACACACTATATAATGTGTGTGTATGGCATACACAAGAGGAACCTTTTGCATAATATTGTTCTTACACTCAAACTCTCTCTCCCTCTCCCTCTCTTAAACTTTCGGCCTACATACCCTCACCACAAGATCCGAGATCTCGGTCCTAGCTAGTTGTTTCCGCCAACTAGTGGAGAGGTTGATCCGAGACGACTAATACTTAGTTTGTTGTGTTGTTTGATCTGGTCACGGGACGTACAGTCGTCTCGTCATTGATTTCCTCGGTAAATGTGTTTATATTATTTTACTGGTTAGTTGGTATTGTCTCGTATCATAAGTTACACGATCTCATTAGTATCTGATTGATTCTATTGGTTAATAGAGTATTGTTGGAAAGGGGTGGTTTTTTTTTCTATTTTCAAATTTGTACTTTGGTCTCGTTATAATAAAAAATGAATATTATATATCACCTTTAATCATCACAAATTTTATTTTACAGAATTTCCTAGCAATACAACCGGAATGACAACACGGTGACATTTAAACGAGGAGTTAATTATGCAGTCGTGGGTGCAACATCATTGGATTCATCAGTGCTTGAACCAAGAGGGATTTTAAAACCATGAAAAATGCATCTTTAGGAGTTCAATTAGCATGGTTTAAACAATCACTACCCTCTATTTGTGGAAACTATTCGAGTAACTAATACAATTTTCTTGATTCAAACACAAATTATAGGTTCTCCTTTATACACGAACTGATGATAATTTTTGGCAGATTGTAGAGATTTCATTGGACGACCTTTGATTCTCATTGGAGAGATTGGAGGAAATGATTACAACTATGTAATTCTCAAAGAAAAACAATAGAAGAGGTTGAACCTCTAGTTCCTCTTGTTATTGATACAATCATCTCGGCCGTCAATGTAAGAACCTACGTGAATCATACTAGATAAAATTTTCAACTTAATTTTATGCCTTGTTCAAGCTGTGTTTTACCATATCTCATTGGTTAGTAGAGTATTGCTAGGGCCGGTGAGTATTTTAACGTGTTTAAATGGTTATACCATTATCCGATAAATTGTTTTATTTGTTTAAAAGTTTAACTTATAATTACAGGATATGATAGAAATGGGGGCTAAATCACTAGTTGTTCCAGGAAACTTTCCAATTGGATGCTCTGCAAAATATCTAACAGTTTGTGGTTCAGAGAATGAAGAGTATGATCCTATAACCGGTTGTCTCGTTCAGTAAAACCGGTTTGCTGAATATCATAACGAACTGCTGCAAACGAAGCTAAATCAAGTTCAATATCTTCATCCTGATGTTAACATAATCTATGCCGATTACTACAATGCCGCCATGAAAATCTACCTTTCCCCATCTAAATTTGGTAAACAAACTCGAGTTGACGAATAAATCATTTTCATATCTACATTATTGACTCATGTTTGGTAATTTTTTCAGGGTTCACGAATGGTGGTTTGAAGGCGTGTTGTGCCGGTGGAGGCCGGTATAATGTTAATTTAACAGTGGAATGTGGAGACACATCTGCAACCGTGTGTGATGAACTGGGCACGTATGTTAGTTGGGATGGAATACATCTAACCGTCGCAGCATACCGAATAATTTTCAAGAACTTATTTCCTATATTTGAATTTAATCATTGTGTTCTACATCAACTTCAGAAGTTGGATTATCTATTTCTATATAAGTTATTTGTATGAAGTAATTTTTAGTACATTTGCAACAAATGTAATTTATATCTTCATTTTACTACTAGTTTACCTATTTTTTATATCCATTTGTAAGAAAATACCATAATATGAGTGGTAAAACGAGTTGGGTTGGGTTATGTAAACGCATTGAAATAGGTTTGGGTCAAATTGGATTCATGTCAATACGGTTTAAACAATTAAAACCACAAATTGACATTACTTCTTCTTCTTCGAATCAGCAATGCCGATTACCAAGACCGACAACCAAATCATATGAGACAACAAGGCCATTAGTCGATCTCATAGTCGAACTGTATGTTGGAAATCAGGCCCAATAATACAGTATTTGATCTCAACCAAAATGACTCTTTCTCTGTTTTATTATAATTCTTGACTCTTACAAATTACAATGACCATCTACTTATACTAAACTAACAACTTGCAAAACGAGACAACTTATTCTAGGAAACTAAATAACTAGTTTATTCTTACCATACTAAATAAACTTACTAAAATTCTTTCACTTAGACCCTTCAAATTTCTTGATGAACCGTTTCAAGATTAACTTCCAATATTCCCCCTTAATCTTGAAAAGACACGTTCTCTTCCTTTCTTGCTTCATGCTTATTCTTATCATTTTTTCTTCTCTTCTTGCTTAGATTTCGTTCTTTCTTGTTGAGATCGATATTTCTTTTAGTGAATTCTTGCTAAACTTTCCTGCTTTGAGGTTTCTTGTTTTGTTCTTTCTTTCTTGCTAACGATCTTGCTTCAACTCGAAAACTAGTTTCTTTCTCTTTCTTAAATTCTTACGAATTTAAATTTTGTTCTTGTTATAACCCGAACTGGGTTTCTTGCTCTTTACTTCTAATCATAGGATCAAATTACTTGCTCCGAACTTGCTCTAGCCAACTTGCTAACCAGTTTTTCTTGGTGAACATTATACTGACCAACTTGCTAATCAGTTTCCGACCTACTTGCTAACCGGTTTTTCTTCTCTTGATCCACTTGCTAATCATGTTTTCTTGCTACAGACCTACCTGCTGATCTGACTCTTGACAGCCTTCTTTCTTCAAGATCTGACTCTTGACTGCCTTTTTACTTTCTTTCAAGGATCAAGATCTTGATTACCTTCTACTTTCTTTCAAGAAACAAATTCTTGATTCACCTTCTATCTTACATTAAGAAACTTGTTCTTGACTTACCTTCTTCGAGAAACAAGTCCTCGGTTACCTTCTTGCTTTCCTTCTCTCCTTTCAAATTCATCAAGAAAAGCATTCTTGCTTACCTACTTGACCTTCTTTATATGCATACTCGTCGGGAAAACACTGCTACCTGACTTCTTCTTTTTTTCCTTTCGTGATCACAAACCGAGATCACCTTCTTGACGCTCCTTATTCAAATATCACAAAAATTGTGACCAACCTTACTTTCTTCTTGCTTTATTAATTCAAATCCGAGTGGGGGATTTATACCTACAAAACAACCCGCTTCCTTCTTTGATATCAAAACCCTTTTGACTTTCTTCACATGCTAACTTGTTTCTTTTACTCCCTGGATCTTCATAGTAACCACCATTCATTAATTGATTACTTGTTGCAAAAAAACTCACTACTAACTAGCTTTTTTTTTTCTTTTCGACTTTTATACCAAAGAACAACAACCTAACTTGTTGCCAACACTTGCAAACCAAAACTTCTTCACACACACACCTTCTTTTCAGACACTCTTGTTCTTTTCCTTCTGCCTTCTCTATTTTTTCTTTTATCTCGGTGGACTTCAACATGAAAATATATGGACCCACTTGCTTGCTTGGTTCACCACTATGCCTTACGTGTTTATTTATTTCACCTTCTAGGCGGAGCTTAAGAAATAATTGAGAACCTTGTATGCATGCTTACCTGGTTTAGTCTTTCCACGAAACTACACAATCACAACGACGCTCCTAATTAATTCTCCTCCTTGCCTTCTTGCTTCCCCTTCTCAGCCCGCACCGCAGCTAAGGGGCTGCACCCTTTTCCCATAAACGACTCTCAAAATGGCTTTCTTGTCAAACCGCTCTGATACCAATTGTTGGAAATCAGGCCCAAAAACACAATATTTGATCTCAGCCAAGATGACTCTTTCTCTGTTTTATTATAATTCTTGACTTTTACAAATTACATAAACCATAATCATCTATTTATACTAAACTAACAACTTGCAAAACAAGACAACTTATTCTAGGAAACTAAATATTTAGTTTATTCTTACCATACTAAATAAATTTACTAAAATTCTTTCACTTAGCCCCTTCAAATTTCTTGATGAACGGTTTCAATATTAACTTCCAATACCGTAAGGTGATTATATCACTCCTAAAATATCGTTACCTATTTAACGATTAATGCATGATTGCTTCAACAACAATCAAGCTATGGTCCGCCTACGGATACAAAATCATGATATGACGAAGCAAACTATCGAATCCAAATATCGTTTTTAGATGAATTTAAATAAAAAAAAATTTAACTCAAGGCTTTATAAAGAAAATTCTAAAATATGGAAGTAATATTCCATTAGATGAATTTTTTAAAATAAAAATCTTGTCGAACACTACTTGTGTTTGGAATATTGGGGATGTGGCCAACCATGTAAGAACAAAACAAGCTCCAATTTGTTCTTGGAGGAAAGATGCTTACCCATACAAGATATTGACAAAAATGATCGTATTAGAAGTTAGAACGGTCGGTTTTTAGTTTTTTTATTGAACTATTTAAGTCTCAAGTCGTCTTGTTATTGTATTTAAGTAACTTAGCTTCTTGCTAGTATTACTATTTCATCATTAAGCATTGGTTGCTCTCAGGTATCTTTTAATCAAACCAGTTGATCTAGTAATATGCTATGGTAGATGCAAGGTTCGCCGTGACATCGACCTTAAGGCACTGACGAAAAATTCACCCTCTCCCCCTCTTGACTGTTAAGAAACCATTTTTCCAATATATTTATTTACACACGTTTAATTGGTTAAAGTGGCTAAATTCAACATACGTTTTATACACACGTAGCGATTTAATTAGAGCATACACAATAACGACTCCGAAAACCACAAAAAAACATGTCTAGTCGGATGACACATCATAAAAACACCTAAAACTCACACAATAAGAAATCATAAAAAACACTAAAAAACAGTGTCATATTATCACCATCTTTAACAAAATAATTTATATATATATATATATATATATATATATATATATATATATAGAATATGGTTCAAATAAAAAACAATTGTTTTGTGAGAAGTGTGAGAATGGTTTAAAATAAAAGCAAACCACAAAAAAAAACGTATAGGAAACATTACGGTTTTAGAAACTACTAATCTCAACCGCTAGATCCTAGATCCAAGAGTTTAGATCCACAAAATTATTGTTTTATACATTAACCATACTGTGTGTGTGTGTATATATATAGGTTTAAGTTCAAGAAAGAAATCAAATTATTACAAGAAATGAGAGAAATGAATATAAGCCACTAGTTTTATTTTAGGTTTTAAATATTTAAAAATAAATAAAAAAGAAATAAATGCACTCTCTCTCTCCAATTAATACAACTAATATAACCATAATAAATCTCTCTCTAATTAATATATCTAACTAATTTAACTATAATAATTAAAAAGATAAAAACACTTCTTTAGTTTTATTTTTTATTTACACATTCTTCATTTTATTCAACATAAAATACAATTTATTCATATAATACTATTCTTTATATTAAAAAAATAATTTCAACTTTATTAGCATGTTTTTTAACGCTAAATATCAAAACATAATATATCTTTTTTTCAATTGGTATGCCTATAAAAATTATTGTCATAAATAATAATAAAAAAAATATCATACAAATGTGTCCATTAAATATAAAAACAATAATTATGCAACATACACAAAGTTATATAACCTACACTTGTTTTGAGCGATAAAAACGTACAACATACAAAAAGCATACAACTTACATATGTAATTCGACATGAACAATTATATAAACTATACAAAGATACACATATCCAACGCATGTGTAGGTTATATGTTTTTCGTATGTAGGTTATATGTTTATATATTCTTAGAACAAGTGTAACTTATATGTTTTTGTGTAGGTTGTATATTTTTATATTGACATTTAATGCATGCAAGCATGCGTAAGATAGTTTTTTGTATCATTCATCACAATGTAACTACGTGTTGATAGATATTGATATGTTGAGTTTGAAGAAATTGGTTTTGAATAAAAAGAAATTAATGTATGAATAAATTGTATTTGTGTAAGATAAAATTTTCGTGTATAGGTTATATGTTTTTCGTGTGTAGGTTATATGTTTTCATGTGCGTGTGTATTTCATTCATGATAAATTTTGTGTGTAGGTTATATGTTTTTCGTGTGTAGGTTATATGTTCTCTTATTCTTAGAACAAGTGTAAAATATACGTTTGTGTGTAGGTTGTATGTTTTTTGTTGATTTTTAATGCAAACACATGTAAAATAGTTTTTTGGTATTACTCATTATAATGTAAGTATGTTTTGATGGATATTAATATATTGAGTTGGAAGAAATTAGTTTTGGATAATTTTTTTTTAATGTATGAATAAATTATACTTGTGTAGGATATCAAAACATAAAAAATAAGTTATAAAAATAAATGAGTTCTTAATATTTTTCAATTATAATAATTTAATTAGTTATATTAATTAAGTAGATAAGTATTATTGTTTATTAGTTATATTAATTAAAGAAAGAGAATGATTAATACTTTCTTTATTTAGCTTTAAGAATTTAAAATTTAAAACAAAACTAGTGGCTCATATTCATTTATTGCATTTCTTGCAATAATATCATTTCTCTCTTGAACTATACCCTATATATATATATATATATACTATATATAATACATCAAACAAGGGCAAATTAAGACACCCATTTTTAAGTAATTTGCAACACTTAAAGCATGAGGTACATGTGTTAGTAAGGGTAAACTTGTCTTTTAAACACAATCCATTCAACTTACAAGTTTGGTCCCTCATCTTTAACCATATTATATTTTTAATTTAAGTTGTATACTAACTTCTCACCCATGATTTTTAAACGACTACAGCCTTTTTAAACGTTCATTTTATTCTCCTTAATTTGGATATGATATTGTTATAATTTTTTTCA
Source organism: Bidens hawaiensis (assembly GCF_021521415.1). Taxonomy (NCBI): domain Eukaryota; kingdom Viridiplantae; phylum Streptophyta; class Magnoliopsida; order Asterales; family Asteraceae; genus Bidens; species Bidens hawaiensis. Next base: position 97,227 of record NW_027497276.1, on the reverse strand, counting down.
TTTTAAATAAATTAATATGTTACGTAGGGGTGTTCAGTGTCGGTTTTGATGGTTTTTAAGTTAAACTTGTGAGTCCAACCGTTGATACTTATTTTTTTGTCGTCCAAAACCAAACTCAACCATTGAAAGTTGAAACTGTATCGTTACTAACGGCCCGATTCCAGTTTGGTTTCACAGTTTAAACTTTAATAATAAATTTAATTTAAAATAATTATTAATTTAAATGTACCATCAATTTTAACTAAACACCAACATAATATGATACTCGAGAAGATCATAAATAAAAAATGATAATTTTAGCCACATAAATGATAAATATTAATGGAAGATCTAGGACGTGAAATAATAACAACAAAGATCACAAAATGAATCATACTGCAATTAGGTTAATTTGAAGTTGTATAGCCAAGTTATTTGTAATAAAAAGATTATGTTCAATTAAATTTTAACTATATCTAATATATATTACAAAACATATCTAATAATTAATAATAAAAAAACATTAAAATGCATTCAACATTTACATTCTGGTCTGATTTCATATGGCTGGTTGCCAGTATAAACCGCGAACCAACCGTTCACTACGTTTTCGTTTTGAAAATTTTGAAATCGACCAACAAACAGAAAGTAAAAAAAGGAAAAGAAAAAAGAAGTTAAACCAATGACCGGTTTAAACGATTTCAAGGTTTTAACCGAACAATAAAAACTTATATTTGTTATATGATTAACAGGTTCAAACACCCGCTGCATCGCGCGGGCACCTGTCTAGTATATATATATATCAAGACCCAACCATCCCCACCACCTACAAAAAGTGGTGTTTTTGGTAGTTCTTGTAAATTAATTAAAATAAAAATTACATGATAAAAACTACATCCATAATCATGCTAAAGGTACCCCGTTGGTGCTTGTCATACTCCCCCCTTTTGAAAAACCAACTTTCATATTATCCCTTGGAATTAAATAATTACCAAATTAGCATAAAATTAAGGATTTCATATTATTTTTTTACAAGTTGCGTTTTTTTTGTGATTTCGGGTTCGGGTTTAGGTTTTCGGGTTTTGGGTTTAGGGTTCGGGTTTAGGGTTTCGGGTTTCGGTTTTAGGGTTTCGGGTTTATGGTTTATTTTGTAAAAGATAAAGATGTAAAATAAGGATATTATATATTAAAATTAACAAAAAAGATATTATAAATATTTACAATATTAATACTAAAAAAATAAATTAATAGTAATACTTGATAGTTTTTAATTTGATATAAGTAGTGGAGATTATTAAGTGAAAAAAATGTTGTATGGACTAATATGTATATAAATAATTTTAATAGGTAATAGTAATTGATCTAATAAGTTCAGAGAGGTATATATTTAGTAAAGATGATATAATGGGGTATGTTTAGCAGCACCCTGTTAACAAACACTCAAAAAAAAAAAAAAAAACTTACAAATGCCTTATTTGGAATGGTTGCTTGGTGAATCTTAACTTAGCAGATTCCACATATATATGATTTGTTTTTTTAAGTATATAAATTCTACATCTTATTTGCTAAAAAATTTCACAAGTCTGTTTCAATCATTTACATAAGACTAACCCATCACCATCATAAATGGTGGTAGGTGAAACACAACAATCATCGTCATAAATTCATAAACAAACAGAGCAGGTTCTGATCTCACTTTTTTCTTCTTCTTCTTCTCTGCAGTCTTTTTGGTGGGTTTGATCTTATTATACTACAGGTGTTTGTATGCAAATGGATGCTATACATCCATCATCAGCTTCGGTGACTCGCTTGCCGAGACCGGTAACTTAAAACACCTAGCCCAGTGGCGGCCCAACCATTTAGGTGGCCTAAAACGAAGTGAGAATTAGAGGCCTTTTGCATTATCTTTGTTTGATTAGTAGCTTTATAATTATTCAAATCCATTAACAAAATTTGATCCTTAGCTACATGGCACAATCAAAATTTTATTTTTTCACATCAAACTACAAAATATAATTAATTTGTTCGTAAAAGTTCTAGCTTGTTTTGTTCCATAACTTTTATATAAAAATATCTTAATTAATACACAATTATGTAAGTAACAAAAAAAAATATCCCATTACAATGCTAATGCAAATACTATTAGGGGTGAGCAATAACAGAGTCGTTAACCGAACCGAACCGAACCGAAAACCGATGAAACCGAACCAAAAACTGAATTAACTGAAATTAACCGAACCGTACCGAACTCTTCATTGTTTTCATATTTTCAAGCCTTTTTTCCCTCTATTTTATGTATTATGTCTTAATTGTTTAATACTATCATTTTCATGTATTTATATCTCAATTTCATGTACTAATATCTCAATTTTATATATTTAGACCTTCATTTCATGTAGTTATACCTTCATTTAATGTATTTAAGCATTCACTTCATGTATTTTAAAGCAAAATTTTAGTCTAAGTTTGATATTGGTTATTAACCGAACTGAACCGACAACCGATCAGTTCGGTTAATACTAATAACGGAACCGACCCGAATCGTGCACATCCTAAATACTATAAAGAAAATTACACATGGCACAAACAAAAAAAATAATGCATATGACATGGGAAAAAAAAAAGATAACGACCACACGAAACAAAACAATTAATCTCAAATGAGTATTGAAACTTGGAAGCAAGAGTTGAAAATTGAAAAGTAATTAAATTAGATATTTTTTTAAGTTTAAATGGTTGAAAATTGAAAAGTAATTAAATTAGACAAATTTTTTTTAGCTTAAAGGGGGCTCGGCACTGCCAATTAAATGCAAAACGAAAAAAAGAGATGCTCCCGGGTTTCGAGCTTGGGCATTCACGATCACAACCGAGCATTCTTACCACTATGAAACAACATGGAGATATGTTGGATGAATTCAAATAATACAATCTATATAATTTTGCTTTCTTTTTCTTTAAAAAAAAACACAAGGCATCAACAATCTAGAGGCCTAAAGCCCTAGCTTTACTCGATTAAACTGTAGGGCCGGCCTTGACCTAGCCTCCATATCCAACCCAACCAAGTGTTTCCAGTACTTTTACCTCCATACGGCCAAGACTTCTTCGATCAATCCACCGGCCGTTGCTCCAACGACCGCCTCATCATCGACTTCATTGGTAACTTCTCAACCTCTCTGTTTGAATATATTGAAACTTATATAAGATGTTGATTTAGCCTTGGGAACTAGGATCAATCATCAATGATAATATGTCGTTTAATTAGGTTTGTATTCGTCCAGTAAGCTTTTATAAGACAAATGAATGGTAATGAGATCAACTCGTGAAAATGCTTGATTGAGCCAGGCTTAAATGAGCTCGAGCTTAAAAGTAAGCTTGTTTAATAAACAAGCCCGAGTGCAAGCTTCACTTATGGAGCTTAAGCCTAAACGAGTCTGCCATTTATTTTAATTTGTATTATATACATATAACTAAGTAATATGTAGGGGGTGCAAATGAAATAAATGTGTTAATTGTGAGAATTAAGTAGAGTAATTATATAAACAAGTAGAGTAATTATATAATTACATCATAGAGTTATTATGTATAAACGTATTTATTACTTATTTTTTTAATTTTAATGTATTAGAAGCGTACATGTGTTTTTGCTAAAAATGTGACATTTCTATTTTAATGATCTCTCTTTTAACTAACCAACCACTATTGTGGTGCATTAATGGAGGTATTGGTGGCGGAGGTTGTGGTGCACCGATGGTATTCGTGGCAAAGGCTGTAGTGCAATGGTGCAATTGATGGCGGAGGTAGGTGGTCGCCTCACATATGCTACCAAATGAAAGCATCATGTAAATAAAAATTATAAATATCGTCTCATTTCTTGATATATTTGTTATGATGGTAAGGTGTATGCTAAAACGGTTGGTTGTTTTATAAAATTTGTAAAATATACATATTGTATCTATGTTTGGTTGTAATTTAACCTGTTGTAGGGTTGTCACTTTTACTCGAAACCCAACCTGAAAAAACCCGTACCCGAACTAGCACGACCTGAAGAACCCGAACCCGAGAAAAGACCAACCCGAACCTGAACCGAAGTAATTGGGGTTGGTATTCGGGTTTGATTTATAAGTTTCTGGTCAACCCGAAAAACCCAAATGAACTTTTAGTTTTGAAATTAAATATATTTTTAGGTATAATAGGCCAAGTCTTAGCTACTATAGTTATCCGAATGTGGATCCAACTAAGTGCTGTCATTCAAATTATTATGAATCAATTGTTTGTTATTAATTTATGTTTTCTGTTTATTAATAATAGCAACCGAAATCGAACAACCAAATCACGACCAATTGAATACGATTATGGTTCAAGTTAGTTTTACTTTTCTTTTGAATTGTTTTACCAAGTTATGTTTGTTTGTTATTTGATTATGTACCTTATAAGCAAAGAAGAATATATTATTTTAATTTTAGCATTGTAGTTTTTTTTTTTGATTTTATGTTTTTTTGTCTAGGATACTCGAAACCCGATCAACTCAACCCGGAAAAACCCGAACCTGAATTACCCAAATCAGAGAAACCCATGAGAGATTTGAGTTGGGTTTCAGGTCAAGGTTTCAAGTTCTGAAACCCGAAAAACCCGAAACCCGAAAAACAAACCCGAAGAACACCCCTAACCTGTTGTCCATTAGTTTGGAAATATACGGTTGGGTTCGAACTTTTCATCGGACTTTGTCTTTGAGATGAATATTTGTTAGAAAAAGTGTTAAATTCATGTAAAATTACTGTTTCACCCTTAATATTAAAAGATTTAAATAATTAAATCTCAAAACAACCTAACTTCTTCTTCGACCTAACAACGGCGATTATCAAGACCGTCAAGAAAATCATTTGAGACAAGAAGGCCATTGGCCAATCGCATAGTCGAACCGTGAGGCGATTGTATCACTAATATCGTTGAAGAACTATTTAATCGAGTAGCGCATGATCGCTTCAACAACAATTAAGCTACGGATACAAAATCAAGATATGACGAAGCAAACCATCGAAGCTAAATATCGTTATTAGATGACTTTAAATAAAATCAGTTTAACTTGAGATTTTATAAAGATATATTCAAATTATGAAAGTAATATTCCCGCATATGAAAGATATGAAGAAGCAAACCATCCAAGCTAAATATCATTTTTATACACATATTAATTTAGTTAGTTCGTTTTGTGAATATGAAACTTACCTTTTAAAAAGTTGTGAATAGTGAATACCACCGGCTACCACTTGAAACTCGTTGTGCCGTTACAAGAGCAGAACTATTGTAGGTTCCCTGGACGGATCACACGAGATATCCCGATATACACAGGTGCGGAATCCCTGTGTAGATCCTTACGGACGTAGAACACAAGCACACGAACACACGAATACGATACGAACAAACACACGTTATATTAATAACTCAACACGTGATACTTACAGACTCTCGACCTCACGTCACTTGACTCACTGAATTACACGTAAATTAACCACTTCGTAAACAGTAATCTGTAACCTATATAAATACACGACAACTTCGCCTCAGGCGAAGTTGTCCATAACTTCGCTTGTTCAACAAGTTCGCCTAGGCGAACTTGTCAACAACTTCGCTTGGTTAACAAGTTCGCCTAAGCGAACTTGTCAACAACTTCGCTTTAAACAAACAAATACATAAACAATATTACAGACACTAGACATATGAACTACTGACATTTATGCACCAACAGACTCCCCCTTGGCAGTAGCTTCATATCTTGATCTTTCAGCTCTTGTCTCGTAATCCTGTATCTTCACGCGTGCACTCCTTCTCTAACACACACCGACACAACTCGTTGATACTTTCTTGCTTCGTCCTTCCAAGCTGGAATATAAAAGATTTTCTTCTCGTTAAGCACCTTCAGATCAGCTTGCGATAAGTTAACGAGATGCATCGGATCGTAAACTCTAAGGATCTCTTGTTCATCCTCATCTTCCATCACTGCCTCCGCTGTCTCACAATCAACGAACCACCACTTTAGGTCTTTGAGCACGTCCTTGGGCATAAGCTTCATCGGTACTTCTTTAAGGCACCGGATTGGTTTATACTTCATAACCATCCAAGGCTTTCCATCAGCTCTCAAACCTCTATCCTTGTCTTCAACAAGTTTCCCTTTCTGTGGTTTCAGCAGCTCAAACTTCTTTTCCTTTATGCTCTCTTTCCATACAATTTTCCCTATAACTCTAGCCATATTATCGTCACTTCGATTGATCAACCCCAATCTGGCTAAGTCTTTAACCTCACATTCAGGCAGTGTGTTTAACGATCTCAACATTCTTCTGAGGTACTGAACTCCATCATATCGTTTAATCACGAAGAGCCGCAACTGCTCATCATAAATCCAGCATATAATCCCTTTCTTTGCTTCAGCATAGCCCTTAATATTGTAACTCTTTTTGAACATGGTAGGGACTGCCGGTTTCTTCGTTTTGACGAACCATTGAGCATATCCTTCCTTCCACCTCGGCTGCTCTTCCCATTCAGTATCTTCAACTTCCGTCTGATCACCCATATCGGCCTTCTCAACCTCTGGAATGTCATGTTCGACGTTTTCCTCTACTATCTCTCCTTCCTCAATCTCATTCTCAATCTCAATCTGCTCACCGATCTTCTCAATCACATCACTCGGCAGCACATCTTCATCAAACAACACATCGTCGCTGAACATATCATCGTCAAGTTCTTTCAACGCATCAATCACGTCATCATCCACCAACACCACATCATCACCACCAGCCGCGTCGGTAGACTCCCCCTCAGCTGTGGAAGTACCAAGAGCTTGAGAAGTTCTTGGTAGCTCACCACCTGCATCTTTCGATGCATTGGGATCATCGTCTCGGTCATTTCTTCTTTTCGTCCTTAGCTCGTCGCCCTTACAGCTTATCTCCCCCCTGAGATGCCAAGAACTCCTTCAAGGCATCGATAATTTTCCATGCTCAACCAGGAGGGATGACTGTAGTTGATTTGCTTCCACTAGGCGTTGAATAGTCTTCGATTGCTCTGCCACGATCCGCTCTAGTGAAGCTATTCTCTCTGAGTCTGACATAGGCGTAGGCGAGACATCAGAAGCAGGCGTAACCGCAGGTGGTACCATACCTGATAACCCTGCAGTAGTGATGACCGTTGACTCTACAAATCGTGCAGCTACCACCGACTGAGTAAGCGTTTGAGGTGGTAGAGACACGATCTCCGGAGTCGACGTCTGGATGGTAGTGGTAGATGGAATGCCAGCATATGATGTAGCCACCACGGGAACATCCGCAGCGCTTGTACTTGTAACCTGTACAGAAGAGGGAACAATAGACATACCAGACAGTGCGGCCGGAGCAAAACGTACCATCCTTGAAGTCTTTCCAGCTCCCATGCCAGCACCTGTCCTTTCCCGTCTTGATCTTCTTATCAGCTTATGTATATCTTCTTCCTCTTCTGACTCATCATTATCCTCCGTTCTCTTTCTTTTCCTAAAAGTTCTCTCTCGAGACACCATCAACCGTCTCCCCTCGTTCATGATCTCATCCAAATCTGAGTCAGCTATCGACGTAGCTGCTCTAGTAGCACTCACACCCGAACCCTGTGCAGCAGAGACCTGCACCTCTTCAACTTGATCCATATCGAAATAACCTTGACCTCCAAAAAGAGCATCAAGATCTATATCCTCTGCAGCCGACACAACAGGCACAGCAAATGCAGCTTGAGTTGCTCTTGCCTATCGCGGTTGAGGATCTCTGAACTCGTCCCCACCAGCAGGAACATACTCTGGGTTGATTAAAAACCCAAACAGTGGAGTATGCCTTGGACGACGTTCAGGGTTGCTCCTCGCACTTGAAGTGCGGCATTGAGCAAAGATACGTTTGCTCACAGATTCCACGTATCTGATCGGGCGTCTCTGAGGTAGATTCGGAGCCACATGGTTCAATATCATCTGGATAAAACGTGGGTACATAATGAACCGCTCCCGAGACATCGCCCTTCTCTGTCTGTCAATCTCGTAAAAGACCATCTGACTGAAACTGTAGCGTTTATTGTAAGTCAGTGCAGTCATTGCAGACTGCATGGTCGCACCCATACCATCAGTGCCCGCCTTCCTTCCTGACATGCAAACTATCATGACGTGCATAAGGAAGCGCCACTGATCAAGCAGAAAACCCTTCCGTCTCTGTGTATCGCCTAATGGACCAGAATAGCCCATTCGGAGAAACGCTCCATCACGAAACGGAGCCACAAACTCAGTTGGGTCGTCCCTCGTCTCTTCCCCAAACCGTAATGCCACCCGAATCTGTTCAGAATTGAACTGAACTTGTTGATTGTTCACAGTCGCTCGCATGACCGGGGGCTCAACACGACAGTCGTATTCTACCGTCTGCCAAAAGTCTTCGATATTTGGTAGGGAAATCGGCAGAGTGTTCGTGATGGCATGAAATATCCTCGAGCGTAGGAGGAAATTTATGATTTCGCGGTAATCGTCAACGCCGCTCGCTTCCGGGTCAAGGGTGATGTACATATTGTGACCCGAGAAAAATTGACGTTGGTTATCACCATCGTCTCCTCCTGCACCTCCAGCACCAGCTACCGCAGCCATATCTGCAACAAACTAACCAAGTTAGATAAACGTTAATGAATAACACAAGTTCGCTGGTTACCATGAGCGAAGTTGTGATAAACTCTGTATAGGCGAAGTTAAAGATGAGGCGAAGTTGGGAACAACTTCGCTTCAGCTTTAAGTTCGTCTAATTAATATTAAGTAAAAATGATCCAGGCGAAGTTAATGTTAACTTCGCCTCATCTCAACATCGCCTCAGGCGAATTTAAGTTGCAGACGAAGTTACGGATAACTTCGCCTCAGGCGAACTTAAGCTTCAGGCAAAGTTACGGATAACTTCGCCTAAACCCTAACTTCGCCTGAATCTGAATCGGCGACAGTAAGGTTAATGCAAACATCGAAAATCTGATGTTTCGGCTAGTGTAGACGATTAAGGACCCTTAAACCAAGGTTTTTAAGGACATGTTGACGATCAGTATGGTTATTAACACGTAACAGCAAGTTTTTGAAAATCGGTTGTTAAAGGTCGATCGACCGAGGACACGAAACAGGTCGAAACGACCTCAGATTAACATCTATGAACATCGAATATCAGATATAGGAACCCAAACAACCTTTAAATCGGTTTGAAATCGAAGAAAGATAACAAAGGTGATTGACAGATAAGATCGCCGGAAAATCAGTTAAGTTCGCCGGAAAAGATTAGATAAGTTCGCTGATAATGAACACTGTTGACCCTTAAAATCCTTTATATAGGGGCGGAGTTATACAGGCGAAGTTACGGATAACTTCGCCTGTTCAACAACATCGCCTATATATTTACAAAATTTAACCTTATAAGTTTAACATTTTTCCAATTAAGTTATAAAACTTTCCTTTAAGAAATAAATGACATGATCAATTCTAAGTAACCAGTTAAAAAATCATAAAACTATCTAAGTACAAAAACTTAAAAAATTTAAAGTATAAGGGATCAAATTTCAGTCTCGATAGGGACTGCTACGTTTTAGAAAAGATCCGAACAGGAATCATACTAAGTATGTGACTGTCACATAGATCCGTGTTTAGCTGTATTATGACATAAAGAGACAGGTTGTAAGCAGGTAAATAACTTAAGATGGTTTTCATCGTTTCTGTGATACGAGTTATATTCAATTAAGCCTCAAAATTTAAGTGGGCAACAACTCAGAAATATTGATGCCTCCTATCTCTCCTCAAAGCGTATTTGGCTTTCCCCAAGTCACCCCGAATTGACTTCGACCCATAGTGTCTGATTAAGTTGTAAGTATTCTTGATCTGCTTCCCGTTCTTCTCTCTTACTCAATGATTGTGAAGTCTTGATTTTGTCATCACTAATATGTTTCAATAACTCCAAATATAAATTTTTTTTTTTCGAATAAACATAGACTTCAAAGTAGAAATTAACTGCAAGTCCCGAATCTGGATCACTGCAGTATTTTGAGATGCTATCTTCACGGGAATCAGAACACACATGGGCTCGTGTATGACTGGGTAATCGCTTTTCTGCCTATCTTTCGGAAAGATATATATGAAGACATGCAAAACTCTTAAGGAGTTTCCACGTAAAATCAAGTAAATTTAGTTTGTATCACGTCTACTTTTACGCACCATAACAAGTTACCATGACATAAAATGACTGTCCTAAAGTCTTTTAAGCCTAATAACTTCACTAGCTAAGCACACAGAATTAGTATATCTATCATTTTCCAAGGTTGGATCAATTTTCTGTTAAACATAGCTAACGAACTTCTTACGAAGTAACAGACTTGAAAAAATAATTTCATTTCCCCTTCTTTCAAAATTTTAACATTAATCGCCCCGACCAAAACAAGGTCTTCAGGTAAACGGCTATCCCGAAGATCCAATGGATCAGCTGGACCGACCACATACTAGTATGTGTCCTTCTAACTAAGTATGATCGACTAATTTTAAGCGAAAGAATGAAAAACTCATCATAAACCGCCCCGGTCACTATCAGTAATCTGGTTAATGGCTATCCTCAAAATCTACAAGTAGAAAATGAGGACCAAAACATATCCGAAGACAAGTCCTTCAAACTGATGTAACCGACATATTTTTAAGCGATTAGTGACGTTTTTTTTTTTTTTTTTTTTTGTTTTAAATATCATAAGAAAAACATGGTTACTCGGGATTGATCATCCCATTCAGTTCAATAAGGTTTTGAAATCTGGATTTGTCAAACGCTTTAGTATATAAATCAGCGAAATTATCAAGCGTATCCACCTTTTCAAGCATTATCAGTTTCTTCTCAGCACAATCCCGTATAAAATGATGACGTATGTCAATATGTTTAGTTTTACTATGTTTCACGGGATTGTTAGTTACTGAGATAGCAGCTGTGTTATCAATGCAAATAGGAGTAAGTAAGAAATTCAGACCATAGTCGCGCAACTGTTGTTGTATCCAAAGAACCTGAGAGCAGCAGTTGGATGCTGCCATGTATTCTGCCTCACAGGTTGAAATTGCGACTGAAGTCTGCTTCTTGCACTGCCACGACACCAATCTGCCACCAAGAAACTGACATCCTCCAGTTGTTGACTTCCGACTCTGATTGCACCCTCCATAATCAGAATCTGTGTAAGCGACTAGCTCCAAGTCTCCTCCTCTCGGGTACCACAACCCCAGCTTCGGCTTGCCCTTGAGATACCGCAGTATCCTCTTTGCACCTTTCAAATGAGATTCTTTTGGATTTGCCTGAAAACGTGCACAAAGACAAACAGCAAACATTATATCAGGCCTAGATGCAGTTAAGTACATTAAAGAACCTATTATTGCCCGATATTGAGTTGGGTCCACATCTGCATCACTGTCTACTTCAGCACCCAATTTGTGATTGACGCAGATTGGAGTATCATATGGAGAACTGTCCTCCATCTTGAAGCGCTTGAGCACATCATGAACATACTTCGTTTGATGAATGAACATCCCGTCCTTCTTCTGATCAACCTGCAATCCTAGAAAGAAAGTTAGTTCACCCATAGCACTCATTTCAAACCTTTTCTTCATGACGGCTTCAAACTCCTGACACATGGAGACTTTTGACGCAGCAAATATAATGTCATCCACGTAGACTTGTACCAGCAGGAAGTCGCTTCCATCTCTTTTGAAGAACAACGTGCTATCAATTTTCCCTCTTTCAAAACCATTCTCGAGCAAGTAATCAGATAAAGTTGAATACCAGGCACGAGGTGCCTGATGTAATCCATACAACGCCTTGCTCAACCTGTACACGTGATCTGGAAAGTCTGGGTCAGGAAAACCCGGAGGTTGCTCAACATACACAACCTCATCAACTTTCCCATTCAAAAACGCACTCTTCACATCTAGCTGAAACACCTTCATCTTTTCATAAGCAGCAAACGCTAAAAACAATCTTATAGCTTCCAACCTGGCGACAGGAGCGAACACTTCGTTATAATCAATCCCCTTTTGTTGATTAAAACCTTAAACGACTAGCCTCGCCTTGTTTCTTATAATAATCCCCTTATTATCTCTCTTGCACTTAAACACCCATTTTGTGCCTATCGCATGCACATTCTTTGGTTTTTCAACCAAAGTCCAAACTTCCATCTTCTCGAATTGAGCCAACTTTCTTGCATGGCCTCGACCCACGAGCTGTCCTTTAAAGCCATTTGATAATTCTTCGGTTCAATCTGGCTTATAAAGCAGGTATACAGGCATTCATTGATTATTCCTGTCTCCTTAATGCTTGTATAAACACAGGTGTGTTCATTCAAGCTACTTCTCGTTTGTACACCTGAGGACACATCACCAATCACATTATCCAAAGGTGATCTTTATGAATTCTCGTGGTCGGAACAGAACCGACATGCAAATTATCTTCCAAATTAGAAGAGATCTCATCAATGGTTGTTTCATGCTGAGAGTGAAAAGGATTGATAAATTCTTCTTCAGCTGAGGCAGCAGGGGTACCGATAGTGTTTGATGAGAAGGTTGACATTTATCAATCAGCTGTCTTGCAATAGATTTTCTTCCTCATCGAGTATCATCTTCGTCGCAACTCTTTCTTCTTCTTCAGAAATTTCCAAATCCGGTATGTTAAACGACTTAAAAAGCTTAACATAGTCGAAAAGCTCAGCAGGTCCATTGCTAGGTTTTGGCAGTTGGTAACTTGTGATGTCGGTGTTACACACCACCTCCACCTTGCAGGTCGAAGTATTGAAGACACGTCTGTTGGGAGTACCAACAACATAACCGACTAAGATTCTTCATCGGCTACTTCGCCAAATTTAGAATTTGTCTTCAAGATCGAACAAGGGGACCCGAATGGTTCAAGACCACTCAAGTTGGGCTTCCTTCCATGCATAAGCTCGTAACACGTTTTACCAAGTCTCTTAACGGTTAACACTCTATTCAGAACATAGCAGGCTGTAGCAACTGCTTCAGCCCAGAACATCACAGGAAGCTTCGAATCTGCCAGCATAGTTCTGGCTCCTTCAATTAAAGTTCGGTTCTTCCTTTCAGCCACTCCATTCTGTTGCGGAGTATATGGAGCGCTGTATTGGTGTTCAATTCCTTTCTGAAGACAGAAGATCTCCATCTCAAAATTCTTGAACTCCGTTCCATTGTCACTCCTGATGAACTTAACTGTTTTACCCATGACGTTCTCAACTTTGGTAATCAAATTCTTCACCATTTGAGTCGTCTCATCTTTCGATTTCAGAAAATATACCCACGAATATCGCGAGTAGTCAAGTGATCACCAAGCAGTAAGAAGTACCTCCTAGACTTTTTACATTCACGGGACCGAAGAGATCCATGTGAAACAGTTCTAGAGTACTGGCAATAGAGTTGACCTTCTTGGTAAGATGGGATTTCTTGTGTTGCTTTCCCTTCTTGCATGCTATACATTTGTCTTCAAAGTTAAAACTTTTCAAGGGAACGCCCATCACAAGTCCATTCCTGACAATGTGGTTCATCTTCCGAAGATGAATGTGCCCCATCCTCCTGTGCCATAGTTCGGATTCCGATTCGCTTGCTTTCGTTATTAAACATGATTCTTCCGTGGCCATTTCAGTAGACCTCATATCCATCACATAAGTATTTGTATCACGTGGAGCTTTCATCACTATCCACTCGTCTGGTATCTGAAAACCAGGCTTCAACACGATCGCCTCATTCTTCGTGAAATGAACAGTGTACTCCTTATCACAAATCTACGACACACTCAGCAAATTGTACTTCAACTCTTCTACAAAGTTCACATTCTCAAGAGTCATTTTTCCATTGGACACCGTTCCTTTTCCAGTAATTCTGCCTCCACTTTCACCGGCAAAGCTAACTCTCGCTCCTTGAACAGGTTTTAAGTCGTGCAACAAGTATTTGTTACCCGTCATGTGCCGGGAACAGCCGCTATCTACAATCCAAAGACTGTGGGCAGCCCTGTTCAACTGTTCCTGCACAATAAAGGAAAGGATTAGAATCTAGGGACCCAAGACCAATTGGTCTTGGATCTATATATCCCGTACTTCTGCTTTCCAAAGTTAGCATCTGGATAATTCCTGTCAGTCCTATTCGGAAATCTCCTTGGAAATTGAGCGTGAGGCCTTCCAAACCTATGTGTATTGACAGTATTATATCTTGCGGTTTGGTTATTAGGATTGTTAAACTGAGGTTTGTTTCTGTGAAAACCTGAATTAGTTACATTTCGGAACTTTGAAGGGTTTTCATTTTTAGCAGTATTAAAATTACCATTAGGCTTACGCTCAGTTTTAATAGGCCTCACACCTCTGAATTTCGGCGTCAGAGGGCAATCTGCAACAAGATGTCCTAACTTATTACACCTAAAACAACACCTATGCTCCATTTTCTTTTCAAAGGTTGTTTTGGATGTCGAGGCTGTGTTACCGGCCGTTCGTCTCACATAAGGTGGGACGTACGGGTTGAGTAGAGTACTCTTTTTATAAGTTTTATCTTTTTCTCCACCAGTGGGTAACACTACCTTCTCTTTTGTCTTACCCGATTCGGACAACTTATCCGAATCTGATGAGACTGGACTTGTAACAGAAATTTTCACACTTGAAACAGGCGAACTCGTTTCGCCACTACTAACGCTTGGTTCTTTACTCGTAACCTTGATTGGAACTGTCTGAGGAACTTCAAAATCAACAGATTTCTGAACACTAGGGTTAAAAGTGTAGTTGTGGTTATAAGGTGGTGGAACCTCGTGATAACCAATTCCTCCCCTCTTCGCAGAGGTACCTTGATCACTAACAAGGTGATCAAGAATAGCTGAGGAATTTCTGAACTGCTCAAGTTTTCGGTTCAGTTCCACCACTTTCACATGGTGGTCAGCAATCTGCTTTTCTCGTTCAGCAATCAGTTTAGTCTTTTCTTCTAAAACCTCATAACTTAGATCAATTACTTCAATTTTTTCAGCAAGTTTTGTTTTTAAGCTTTTAACATCTTTTTCACACGCTTTTATTTTAACTTTGTAACTGTTTTCTCTTGCTTTCATAAAGTGATGATCTTCTTTAAGAGTTTTAAATTCAGCATCTAAACGAACATACTGATCAGTTATGGTAGCAAGTTGCTCAGACAAATTCTCATATTTAGTACAAATAGATTTAGAACTTACCTCGGAGAGTTGATCATTGTTATCTGCCATGAAAGCTTTTTCCTTACCAGTAGCTTTCTCTTCTCCGTTAATCTTCTCACATTCTTCATTCTCAACCTTAGCCATATTTGCCTGCTCACTAGTTTCATTCGAATGCAGGTTCCAGTTGTATTCACCTGCTTCTCTGGACATCATGGCATTGACTTCTTTACTACTCACAGTGTGCTGTGCAGACCGGCCTAGACCACGTTCAACTCGCTCGTTTCTGCACTCTTTGGCAAAGTGCCCGTTTTGTTGACAGTTATAGCACCTCACCTTAGACTTATCGAACCCTGGCCTGCCACCAACAAACTTTCTCCCCGTCTTTCTCATAAACTTCTTCACTCTCCTCACTATCATGGCCATCTGCCATTGTAAATCCATTTCCTCCAGATCATCAGCATCGATCTGGTCATAGTCTTCATCCAGCATCGCTGGATCAACAACCTTTCCTTGAATATAGTTTTCATATGAAGCAATAAACGAAGCATAGAGGCCAAACTGCTCTTCAGCAGATTTGACGCTCATTGGCATCTTAGAGTAATTATTGCTTGAGGAACTTGAAGATCCACTAATCTTGCTTGCTGTCTGTTGAGTACCACTTGATCCACCCGCAACAAAGCAAACATCCCCATTTGAGTTTACTGACACATGCCCCTCCTGTGTAGACTTGTCACAAGACTCGCCCTTCGAGTAGTAGGCGGCAGAATCAGTCTTTGAACTTGAATTTGAGTTTACTTTAGCACCGTACATGCCTGGATCTTGAACCTGATCCATAGATGTTTCTTTTCTCACCATATTAAGCTCAAAAGTTCTGAGCTTGTTGACAGTGGTTTCAAGATCATAAGTAGGGAAGTCCTTGTCTTCCCTCATCAGCACAGTATACATCTCCCATTTTGGTGGGAGGGCATCGAGAAGCTTTTCTACAATCTCTTCTTCTCGGTAGGAAATGGAGTAGTTACTCAATTCAGTCATTAGATGATAATATCGAGTGATAATATCATCAAGAGATTCGTTCTTCAAGTACTTAAAAATTGAAAATTGAGTTTTGAGCAACTTTATCTTTGAAGCCCGAATACCTACATTTCCTTCAAATCTGTTCTCAAGAGCTTCCCAAAGCTCTCTAGCCGATGTATACTTTCTGAACGTATGGAGGATCTCCTGTGGAAGAGCCATTGTGATTGCAGCATGAGCCTTGCTTTCGGCTTCATACATCTTTTTCTCCTCCTCTTCCATTTTACTGTATTTCTTGATTTGGTCTCGACCCTCATACTCCATGACTGGTGGAATATATCCATCTTGGATGCATACCCACATCTTCGCATCCCGGTACTTAACGTATTGTATGAACCGATCCTTCCACGCGACAAAATCGGTTCCCTTCAGCAACCTTGGGGCCTTTGTAGCTGACCCCGCTTCAACTTCCATCTTTACAAGCTCCGAAATGTTGATCGACGACATCCTTCTTGAAGACTAAGAAACTCGAAAAATTCTGAGTAGGCGAAGTTAAAAAAAAAATTTCCTCTGAACAGTACTGTAGGCGAAGTTAAGGATAACTTCGCTTAAGTAATAACTTCGCTGGATCCTTCTTAAATTCGCGTGACTGGGCGAAGTTGAGAATAACTTCGCTTAGGGTAAGCGAACTTAGAAAGTAGGCGAACTTGAAGAAAACTTCGCTGAGCTAGGCGAACTTGATGAGAACTTCGCTGAGTTTGGCGAAGTTGAGGAGGTAGGCGAAGTTGTAGATAACTTCGCTTCTCCTTATATCTTCGCCGAAACCCTACGTATCCTGACGGCAACTTCGCCTGATGAACAGCAACTTCGCCTGACGAACTTAAACTTTCTGCATATCTGAAAATCGGATTTTAACGACGTTTTTGACGGTTTAAAGGCTTGAACACACTGGTAGGAGGCTAGAATGAGCAAAAACACCAAAAACTCGTCCCGTGAATAGTCGAAATGGGACGAATTCTACACCCGCGTGAATTTCCCGAACCACACAATCGAGCAAAAGCTCTGATACCAAATGTAGGTTCCCTGGACGGATCACACGAGATATCCCGATATACACAGGTGCGGAATCCCTGTGTAGATCGTTACGGACGTAGAACACAAGCACACGAACACACGAATACGATACGAACAAACACACGTTATATTAATAACTCAACACGTGATACTTACAGACTCTCGACCTCACGTCACTTGACTCACTGAATTACACGTAAATTAACCACTTCGTAAACAGTAATCTGTAACCTATATAAATACACGACAACTTCGCCTCAGGCGAAGTTGTCCATAACTTCGCTTGTTCAACAAGTTCGCCTAGGCGAACTTGTCAACAACTTCGCTTGGTTAACAAGTTCGCCTAAGCGAACTTGTCAACAACTTCGCTTTAAACAAACAAATACATAAACAATATTACAGACTCGATTACAGACACTAGACATATGAACTACTGACATTTATGCACCAACAACTATCTAGTATAATACATGGTGGGACCAAACCCCATATGAGCTTGGGATTCGAACTGATCATGTTGCAAAGCCTAGCTCAAATCATTCATTGCCAGTATCCATAAAAAATGACACAACTAGATATCAAACTTGAATTTTCACTAGAGAGCCCAAGCCTTATTATTATTATTATTATTATTATTATTATTATTATTATTATTATTATTATACATCTTACATTTGTTTTTTTTAAGTTTAAAGTATTAAAATTCTACATATGTTTTTGCTAAAAATGTCACATTTCTATTTCAGTGATTTTCGTTGTGTAGTCAACCAATAACCATCGTAAATGGTGGTAGGTGGAACACAGCACAACACTCATCATCACAAATCATAAACAAATGACATCTTATTCTTCTTCGTCAATGTTGGCAGGCGGACCATTTTCTGATCTCACTTCCAATGGCTGCTTCTTCTCTGATCTCTGCATGTTTTTTGGTGGGTTTGATCTTATTATACAACAGCGGTTTGCATGCTAATGGGTGTTATACGTCCATCATCAGCTTCGGTGACTCGCTTGCTGAAGAAACACTAAGCGACCCCGGCAGATTACAGATAATCTTAGGGTCAAGTAGATGTTTTCCACGAGGGTTAGGTCGGGCAAAGATGGTTATTCTTCTGATGACCTGCAAAACAGACACCGTGAGCTCGTCATGGAGAAAGGGGGGGTACCTCCTTGTGACCACCCTCCGGCGTGAGAATCAGACTAGATTGCTCTGAATATAAATGTATATTAAGAGAAATAGCTAGAGCAGATAAGATATGTGATGGTATAAGATAGTATATGATAAGATAATGATACCGCTCCAAGGTGTTGGAGTATTTATAGCCGAAGGTAGGTTTCCAAGCAGGTACAACCAGCTGTATAATATTCCTTTTCTACCAACTGTGGGCTACGCACGTGCCATGCTGGTGGTTGGTGGGTAGGCAGCGGCTGATAGTGACATGGCCGGCTGTGTACTATTCCTTTTCCACCAACTGCAGGCTATGTACGTGCCACGATGAGGGTTGGTGAGTAGGCAGCGGCTGATAGTGACATTAAGTACTAGAGCGTGCTGCTCGTCGTACTGTTGTCAGTGAGCTGTCACCCTGTGATTGGTTCATGGGCTGCTTTGGTCAGATCTTGTCTATTTTGTCCATACCTTGGCAGGTATAGTACAAAAGATCCTCCAGAAGCGTACGGACTGGCTCATTTGGGCGGGAGTATTCCCGCCTTGCTCATTCCTTCTTCAGGTGACATTACTGAATTATTGAGAGTTAGTGCCTTGTGCGTGTAGCCTTGCTATTAGTGCGGGTAGCCTTCCCTGATGGCTTGTATCCGCAGCTGCGGGAACAGGCGGGGTACTTCACCATTGGGAGGCTTTTCCTGCGGGAACAGCTTGCGTACTGCGCGTAAGGTCTTTATCTCTCTGAGCATGGTGGGTCCTGCGGAACCAGTTGGTCTTTGCGCAGAAGTCCCTCTTCAAGGTGAGTCTTGCGGGGTCTTTGCGCAGACGTCCCCTTCAAGGTGAGTCTTGCGGGTCCAACTGGGCTCTGCTGGGACCTACCTCTTCAAGTCCCCCCAGTCCAATGTTCTTCTCATGAATTGTTAATAAGTGAGGTGAACTTTTAGACTTAAGCAAGGGGTTTTGAAAAGGGTTTTTAGTTTTAAGGTTTTCCGTGGGGATTCTTCCCGCGGTTTCCCTAATGTCACGTGCAGAAATTCCCAACTTTTCTGCTTGATCTTTGGGTATGATGCGGGTAGGTGTGTAACTTCCTCGCAAGTCAGGAGCGTTGAGTTTCACTTGTGTAGATTCTCCACGAGGTTTTGGTAGTTTTAGACATAGTGATCACTTATGTTAAACAACCAATTCCATCTTGGAGCTTCAAACAATCTAGTTCTTAACGTTCCCGCTATGCGGGGATGTTATTTCCCTTTCCACAAGCATGGCCCAGAAGATCCTTCTTGGTTTTAATTCCCTGCAAGTGCTAAGTATGTGAAGGGTTTCGCCTTGACACTGTACCCGCACTCGTCTTATAGTTACTTGACTTCCAAGGTATTCTTGGCTTCAATTCCCTGCAGGTGCTAAGTATGTGAAGGGTTTCGCCTTGACACTGTACCCGCACTTGTCTTACGGTTTCTTGGTTACCAAGGTATTCTTGGCTTCAATTTCCTGCAGGTGCTAAGTATGTGAAGGGTTTCGCCTTGACACTGTACCCGCACTCGTCTTATAGTTACTTGACTTCCAAGGTATTCTTGGCTTCAATTCCCTGCAGGTGCTAAGTATGTGAAGGGTTTCGCCTTGACACTGTACCCGCACTTTTCTTACGGTTTCTTGGTTACCAAGGTATTATTGGCTTCAATTCCCTGCAGGTGCTAAGTATGTGAAGGGTTTCGCCTTGACACTGTACCCGCACTTGTCTTACGGTTTCTTAGTTACCAAGGTAAGGGGGTATATTCCCTCTTATTTTTGAATCTTTGAATCTTTTTGAATCTTTTTGACTTGCTTTATAAACGTTATATGACTTGCTCATGCATATTATAGTTTAATTTGGCACTTGTTTTGCCTCATAAACAATATATGATTCGCTCGTGCATACTTTAGTTTAACTTAGCAATTTTCCAAGTGTTTTGGATAAGTTAACCTTTCAACGCGTGGTTGTCAATAGGTTAGTGTTCAGTTTCCTCTATCATGATTGTGCGGGTAGGACCGTCACTTTCATTTAGTGGGATGACCAATCTTCACCTATAACTGACCTGCGTGAAGGTTTTCCTCATCTTTTCCTTAGAAATTTTTACCGTTTTGTGTTTATGCGGGTTTTGCCGCCTTCCACACGCAACGACTTACTTCCCCACTTATTTATGCGGTGAATACCGGCATATTAGTGTTGAATAAGTTAACCTTTCGACGCGCGGTTGTCAATAGGTTAACGTTCAGTTTCCTCTATCATGGTTGTTCGGGTAGAACCGTTACTTCCATTTAGTGGGATGACCAAACTTCACCTATAACTGACCTGCGTGAAGGTTTTCCTCATCTTTTCAGAAATTTTCAAAGTGTTTTGAATAAGTTAACCTTTCGACGCGTGGCTGTCAATAGGTTAATGTTCAGTTTCCTCTATCATGATTGTGCGGGTAGGACCGTCACTTTCGTTTAGTGGGATGACCAAACTTTACCTATAACTGACCTGCGTGAAGGTTTTCCTCATCTTTTCCTTAGAAATTTTTGCCGTTTCTTGTGTTTATGCGGGTTTTGCCGCCTTCCACACGCAACGACTTACTTCTTTCCATATTTATGCGGTGAATACTGGCATATCAGTCTGGAAAGTTCATAAGTAAAAATGTAAGACCATCAGCGTCAATGTGATTTGGAGAATCATTTCCATTAGAAGTGGCTCTAGGCCTTTTCTTTACAAGTTTGGAATTGATCTACATGCAGCATGTGTAATTGAGCTCTCTTCCATGTTCTTGGGATGGGGGTGTCATCAAGCCTTTCGAGCCGATATGCACCTGATTCGGAATCTCGTTGTTTACGCAGTATGTAGTCTCCGACATTGAAGATGCAGTTTCATCCGTGTTTTCCCCAACTGGGGTTCTACACGCATTAGCCTGCTTAGCGTCCATTACGCCACGAGGTGAGTGAGTTTCCCATTTCTGACGAATGCTTCGACGACGTCCTTCAAGGCTACGCATTCCTCCGTGGTGTGGCCTTTTGTCCTGTGGAAGTCACAGGATTTGCTTTGATCAGCGTTTGGACGCTGTCGGATTATTGGAGCCTCTGGCCATGGGAGCCTCTCGGTGGCAAATATCTCGGTGACGCTTTTGGTGAGTGGCGTCCATCTGGAGTTCCGGTTCGACGACTGCATGTTATCCTTTCCGCCTAACCGAGGGTGCGAGCCGGATGAGGTGCCAAAGTTTACCCTTGACTGCCAAATACCAAGCTTCTTCTTTTTGTTTTGTCGGGCGGTAAGGACGTTGTTTTCTCTTGTTTTTTGAGTGTAGAGGTTTGTACTCTGGGGAAGATCTCTACCCAGTTGCTTTTCCGTTTCCGCGAAGCGTTTAGCTGCTGTCATGATGGCATCCCACGTGGATGGCCTGCCATCTTTACCCGTTAAGGTGCGGATGAGCTCTGGGTCTTCCGCGCCCTGGATGAAAGCAGCGCGGACAAGATCTTCGCTAATAGTGCCCAGACTTAGTTTCTTTGAATTGAAGCGCGTGATGAAGTCTAGTAAAGACTCATCTTCCTCTCGGATGCAGTTGAGGATCGTCCATTGCTCTTCGGTATACTTTCTTTGTTGACTGAAGTGTTGGCTGAACTTTTGCTGGAAGTCTGCCCAATCGTAGATGTGGTGGACCGGTAGACGGTCGAACCACGCACTGGCTGCCCCAACAAGCGTCATTTGGAACATGTAACACCACGTGGGTTCCGTCCAATTGCTGACGGTTGCCCCCGCTATGAATCTGTTCAAATGATCGTCTGGGTCAGATATACCATCATATGTGCCTATGTTGGAAATTTGTTTGGCACTTTTCGGGGCAATTGCTTCCACAATGTCCCTTGCAAATTTGGACGTTCCCGCATTTGCAACAGTTGGTCTGAAGGTTTTAGAGAAGTCACGTGGGTTTCCACCCGCGTTTTTTGGTTTAAAGGTTCCTCCAAAATTTCTTCTGTGGAAATCTGCTTGTTTACGCTTCCCTTTCGCCCTATGGCGCGGGTTTGCGTCACTGTCAGATTCTTCTCAATCTTTATCATACTCGCACTCATTACTCATGTTGAGCTGTTGTGGAGTGCTTCCGAATTCGTCAGCCTGTTGGAGTGAACGTAAGCGTTCATCCAACTCAGCTTGGAATTCCTTCTGACGTGCTTCCGCCCACGCTTTAACTTGATAAAGTGTTTGGCGGGGGAGCCTCGTCTGTTATCTCTCCAACTGGGTATCGGTGAATCCCAGGGGAGGATTATTTACTGCACTTGCCCCGGCTTGGGTAACCGGGGTAGTGTTCGTAAAAATTGTGTACTCGCCGGTGTTCCCCCCAGTAGCTGGGGTTGTGGTTACCGGAGTTTCTTGGTCACTCGTTGGCCTTGGCATCGGAGTAACCTTAACCATCTTTCCAGAGGTTTTGAAAAAACTGAAAATTAGTTCTAGCTTTTATGCACGGATGGCGCCAATGAAGAAACACTAAGCGACCCCGGCAGATTACGGATAATCTTAGGGTCAAGTAGATGTTTCCCACGAGGGTTAGGTCCGGCAAAGATGGTTATTCTTCTGATGACCTGCAAAACAGACACCGTGAGCTCGTCACTGAGAAGGGGGGGGTACCTCCTTTTGACCACCCTCCGGCGTGAGAATCAGACTAGATTGCTCTGAATATAAATGTATAATAAGAGAAATAGCTAGAGCAGATAAGATATGTGATGGTATAAGATAGTATATGATAAGATAATGATACCGTTCCAAGGTGTTGGAGTATTTATAACCGAAGGTAGGTTTCCAAGCAGGTACAGCCAGCTGTATAATATTCCTTTTCTACCAACTGTGGGCTACGCACGTGCCATGCTGGTGGTTGGTGGGTAGGCAGCGGCTGATAGTGACATGGCCGGCTGTGTACTATTCCTTTTCCACCAACTGCAGGCTATGTACGTGCCACGATGAGGGTTGGTGAGTAGGCAGCGGCTGATAGTGACATTAAGTACTAGAGCGTGCTGCTCGTCGTACTGTTGTCAGTGAGCTGTCACCCTGTGATTGGTTCATGGGCTGCTTTGGTCAGATCTTGTCTATTTTGTCTATACCTTGGCAGGTATAGTACAAAAGATCCTCCAGAAGCGTACGGACTGGCTCATTTGGGCGGGAGTATTCCCGCCTTGCTCATTCCTTCTTCAGGTGACATTACTGAATTATTGAGAGTTAGTGCCTTGTGCGTGTAGCCTTGCTATTAGTGCGGGTAGCCTTCCCTGATGGCTTGTATCCGCAGCTGCGGGAACAGGCGGGGTACTTCACCATTGGGAGGCTTTTCCTGCGGGAACAGCTTGCGTACTGCGCGTAAGGTCTTCATCTCTCTGAGCATGGTGGGTCCTGCGGAACCAGTTGGTCTTTGCGCAGAAGTCCCTCTTCAAGGTGAGTCTTGCGGGGTCTTTGCGCAGACGTCCCCTTCAAGGTGAGTCTTGCGGGTCCAACTGGGCTCTGTTGGCAGGCGGACCATTTTCTGATCTCACTTCCAATGGCTGCTTCTTCTCCGATCTCTGCATGTTTGTTGGTGGGTTTGATCTTATTATACAACAGTGGTTTGCATGCTAATGGGTGTTATACGTCCATCATCAGCTTCGGTGACTCGCTTGCTGACACCGGTAACTTAAAACACCTAGCCTCCATATCCAACCAAGTGTTTTCAGTTCTTTTACCTCCTTACGGCCAAGACTTTATCGATCAATCCACTGGCCGTTGCTCCAACGGCCGCCTCATCATCGACTTCATCGGTAAATTCCAGTAAGCTTATATCAGATGTTGATTTAGCATTAGGAATTTGGATCAATCATCAATGATAATAATGTGTTTAATTAGATCTGTATTCGTTTAGTAAGCTTTTATAAGACAGATGAATGGTAGGGGCGGCGTAAACGAGCCCAGTTGCTCACAAGCTACTTGAGATCCGCTCGTGAAAATGCTCGATCGAGCCGGCTTATATGAGCTTGTTTAATAAATGAGCCCAAGTGCGAGCTTCACTTATGGAGCTCGAGTCTGTCATTTATTTAATTTGTATTATATATATACTAAGTAATATGTATTATGTCATATATAAAATTATAATTGAATATATATACATATATATAATTATAAATGTATTAAATTTAATTAATAAATTGTAACCGATCTGAGCCCGAGCCCGAGCCCGAGCCAAACTTGAGCTTTAGAAATAAAGATCAAAATGAGCCGAGCTCGAGCATAGTCGAGCTCAGGCTTGGCTCATTTGCGCCCCTAATGAATACTTCAAGAACACATAGCCAAAAGAAATTTGTGTCTGTGTTCGTTCTTTAACTTTCTAAACGAACGTAAATGAACATAAACAAACAGAAATATGCGTATATTAATTTGAAAATATAAAACAACATTGTTAATCCCAAACATTACACATAACCATTCAAAACATGAATCGGGTTTAACTTAAAAGTACTTATCATAATAATCATAATCATTATTATTAAAAAAAGGTATTGAAGGTCTAAGTTTCCCAAAACTAGAAAATATAAAATATAAAAATCCTTTAATGAATATAAATAAACGAACACGACCTTTGTTACGTTCGTTTGCTGATTAAACGAACTTCCCTCTAAGCGTTCTGTTCGTTAACAGCCCTAAATATGTTTAAATCAACATACCTGTATAATACCTGTGTAACTATTACAAGTTACATTTATTTTACACAGTTTCGGTTCCTTTTCCATTGTTTATGCAGCTGAGCGTCTAGGCTTGCCATTGGTACCACCATTTCTGCAAGACAATCGGAATAACAACACAGTGACATTCATACAAGGAGTGAACCATGCAGTTGCAGGTGCAACAGCATTGGATCCGTCATTTCTTGAACCAAGAGGGATCGTAAATCCCATGACGAATGCGTCTTTAGGAGTTCAATTAGCATGGTTTAAACAATCACTTCCTTCCATTTGCAGCAGCCATTCAAGTAATCAATATAATTCTCTCATTTCAAATTTAAAATAATTGGTTTTCTTATATAGTTGTTGATCATAAAGTTTACGACAGACTGCAGAGATTTCATTGCACGATCTTTGATCCTCGTGGGAGAGATTGGTGGAAACGATTACAACTATCCAATTCTCGAGGGTAAACAAATCGAAGAGGTTGAATCATTAGTTCCTCCTATTATTGAGACCATCATCTCAGCAGTCATTGTAAGGAATAATGTTATCATCATCATCGTACTCAGTATATCCCACCAATAGCAAAACTATTGTAGGGTCTGAGGAGGGTAAGATGTAGACAGCCTTACCTCTACCCATAGGGATAGAGAGGCTGCTTCCGATGAGACCCCGGCTCGATAGTAGTTTTGCATCAAGCTTTGGACATAAGGCACATAGCACTCAATCATCGGGACACTGGCTGATTGGTGCATGTACCACATTGTCTTTCGGCTATCAACGCCACCACATGATGCCTGATTAACCTTCCGCCACTTTTAACGTTATTTTCACGAGATTAGTAAAATAAAGTTAAAATTAGTGTAATTTTACTTTTGCCCACCCGAGGGTTCACACAGATATACATTATATGCGCGCACCGCAAGCTGGATATTATTATATTATCGATTATCTTATTTATGTTAAAGTTCTAACTTTGAATTATAGGATTTGATTGAAATGGGCGCTAAATCATTAGTTGTTCCGGGAAACTTTCCAATCGGATGCTCTGCATCATATTTAACAGTTTGCGGTTCAGAAGACGAAGAGTATGATCCCAAAACCGGCTGCCTCGTTCGTTTAAACCAGTTTGCTGAATACCACAACAAACTATTGCAAACACAACTAAATCAAGTTCAATATCTTCATCCCGATGTTAACATCATCTATGCAGATTACCATAATGCTGCCATGGAAATATATATTTTCCCATATAAATATGGTAAATAAACTCGAGTTGATGAATAATAATAATAACCCGTTTCGTATTTCATGCTTATGTTACTGATTCATGTTTGGTTAAATTATTAGGGTTCACAAATGGAGCTTTGAAGGCGTGTTGTGGAGGTGAAGAGCGATATAATGTTGACTTGTTAGTGGAATGTGGATAGGCGTCTACAACCGTGTGTGATGACCCGGATACGTATGTTAGTTGGGATGGAATACATCTAACCGAAGCCGCATACCGAATAATTTCCAATAATTTATTTTCTACACCTCAATTTAGTTCATTGTGTTCTACATCAACTTTAGGATTTGGATTATCAGTTTCTATGTAAGTAATTCGTATGAAATATTTGTTAGTAGTTTTGTAACAGTAATTCATACATGAATGTAATTTGACACTCATACCATTTTTCGTTAACACGAATAATACCGAAACGGTTGGCTATTTTATATGATTTATATCTTCATATTACCACTATTTTACCCATTTTTATTTAACAAGATACTGATATATAGGTGTTAAAATGGGCGGGCCGGGTTGGGTTATTTAATCGCGTCGAAACAGGTTTAAGTCAAACTGGGTTCATGTCAAAACTGGTAGTTGTACAAAATTTCAAATGGGTTTTCGTCAAAACGGGTTGTAACGAGCTCTTTGCCATATGTGTGCAAACAGTTTAGGCAAGTTGGAGTGTTGAATATTGAATAATTTGTGTCATATACCAAGTGATGCAGTTGTGAATTATGTTGTGCCATTGAAGACCATAAATTATGTTGAAGAATCCCCCTTTTTGTAGGCATGTACACGCATTGAACGAACATGAAGAGGGGGATAACCAAACACAAACACGAACATATAACGCAACATATTTTTCTTGTTCATGTTCCTTCATTAAAAAATGTGCATGTTCGTATTCGTTAGGGGTGACAATCTTGACACAGACCATTTCAAATAAAATAAGTCAATTTGTGTTGTTTTAAAAATTAAATGGGTTGGTTTGTGTCAAATATTTTAACTAAATTGGTCAAAATGGGTCGAAAAATTCAAAGAAATGAGTCGATGTGGGTTAGTGTCGTAAGGAAATGTGGCAGGTTTCGGATTGGAACGGATTTTCGCACGAGACAGGTTTCGACACGAAACGCGTTAACGGGTTCGGTTAAGGTTTCAAGCCAACACGAGTTTTCACACTGGGCGGGTGGGGTTTTGGTTTATTTGTTTCTTTTTGGTTGATTCCGGACTCGTTTCGTTTTTGTCTGTTTTTTCAGTTTCGTTTTTGTTCGGTTTCAATTTTTTTCGTTTTGATCAATTTTTTCAATTTCGATTCATTTGGTTCGGTTTTAGCTTTTTTTTCATTTTCGTCGATTCTTTCATTTTTGGATCGATTTCTAGGTGGTTTTTTATGGAACGAGGACAACGAAGGAAACACTTTAGTTTTTGTTTTACTAATTTTGTTTATGATTTATATTTTGATTTATGATTGTTTTATTACTATTTTTGAATATTTTTTTGGAGGGGTTTTGATCTGAATAGAAAACCCCTTATAAAAAAAATTCAAATAAAAATAATAAAAAATCCTAACTCAAAATATAAATAAAAAAAGCATATATGAAAAAAAAAAACTAAAATGTTTCCGACGTTATGCTCATTTAAAAAAACCCGAAACCCGTTCCGACCCTAACATGTTCTAACCCAAACCAAAATAACTCTTTTTTAATTGACCCGTTCGACCCAATACAACCCAACCCATTTGCCACCTCTAGTATTCGTGTAATACGCCAACTGAGTTTTAGCTAGCTCAGAAAAGCTATTTGGTTCAGAAAAGTGTCAGGTGAATTTTAGCAAGAGTAAAACAGTAAAACTGGCTAAATTCAACCTACGCTTTACATGCTTTTTATTTTAATTGTTTAGTTTGTAAACCTCATTCCAACTTTCAATCATTCATATGCCAGATATATTCTTATATTAGCGTTTGTTATTGCTTATTTTCTAAAGTATTAAATGTGTACATGTGCTTTGATAAAGATGTCACATTTATATTTTAATATTTCTATTCTTTTCTCTCTTAAGAAAAAAGTGTTTTCGGTATTCGTCACTTAAACTAACTCCATTTATCATCTTAACGTTAACGGAAGATAATGAATGGAGTTTGTCGAAAGAGAAAACCACATTTAAATTTAAACGTCAAGGGATCATTCTTCCAAAAGTTTTATTTAGAGCTGAAAGAGCTATGAGACGTAAACCGGCCACGGGAGACAAAAAGCAGTTTACTGATTAAATTAATAAAAAATGCAGAATTTTAAAAGAAAATACCTTTCCATGTTTGCACGCTTAAACTTTCAAATCGAATTATGTTTTTAGATTAAAGTAGTATCAATGTTGCAACATTTTCATGTAGGCAAATTCAAGATCATCCAATTTTTGATTTGCGAAACCCGTATCTAACATCAAATTAAACATATGAATATCTGGTAACACCACATGGCTGTAATTAACTTTACTTGGAGGTTTTTACCAAACTAGGGCGGATGCAAAATTATTTACCAAAATAGATGATTACAAAACTATTTATCAAAATAGGGTTTATGTATGTCTCACTCTTAAACTTACTGGACAACCTAATTCATCAAATAATTTTGAATTAATTTTCATTTAAAGTTAGGAATTCCTTTTAAGATATAATAAAAAATCAGCAAATCATTTTATTTTATGATCATTTATGTAAAATAAAACTTAGTTATATCATAATAAGAAGTTAAAAAAGAAACTTCTACATCTTTCCTTTAGTCTAGGATGGGTGAAAAACCCATTTTAATAAATAGTTTTAAAATCATATATTTTAATAAATAGTTTAAATAAGCTAGAGACCCTTTTAACACTTTAAAAACACCAAAACAACAAAAAAATTAAAATACACACAGGATATTGAACCATCATTTTATGTCTTTAAAATGTGTAAAGTATTATTTACAATTAATTAATTACTACTCAAAGTTACCATTCAATTTCCAATCTTTAATTCTTTATGTAGACCTCAATATCATTGTTAGCTACTTTGAGTCTCTGAGGTAGTGATGTTTAACTAGTTTAAGTACTTGAGTATTAAACCTGTTTTTTAACAGTTTAAGGCCTAAGGTTTCCAACTATTAACCATTGCATCCTTTTGTGTAACGTCGTGCAAAAATTATGTCAAATCCCACTCACCTAAGGGGAATTTTAGTCATGCAAAAGTACGGTCAGCTTAGCCAAAAAAATCATTGAAAAGTGCAACTGATTCCACTAAATAAACCAATATTATCATAACACGTGTAATACGCTACTTGAATTTTAGTCGGATCAGAATAGCAACATATGAATTTTATTCGGTTCAGCAAAGTGCCGGTTAATTTTAACTCGGCTTAAAGTGGCTAAATTCAACAAACTCTTTACACATGTGCTTATTTAATTGGTTCTCATTCTACTTTACAAACATTCCCCTGCCAACTAAACTCTTACATTGTGTAGTTCACTAATGGAACAAAAGTTAAAGAAAAAGAAAGAAAATTAAATCATTTGTGACGAAGTTTTATTACATGAAGGAAGGACGTGGAAAGTTGAGGGAAACGAAGGAAAAGGAAATGAAAAGAAATAAAAGGTTTTTCTATTACAAACTATTATAAAACCCAATGAGGGTATAAGTGTATAACTGCACATTTATACCTTTCTTGTCTTTTATTTTTAAATGGGAACACATAAAATACTTACTTTCTTTTCTTTTCCTTCAAATTTGAAAACACAAAATACAATTATATTTTTCATATCCTTCGCTTTATTTTTCCATCATAAATTCTCCCCCTCCTCTTTTTTTTCCAATAGTAAACTCTAGAATGCTACGTTACAGTAGCATTTTATTATTGGATTATATTAATTGGCTTGTTTTGGTATATTTATTTTTAATGTATTGTACATGTGCTTTGCTAAAAATGTCACATTTCTATTTTAATGATTTCCTTTTTAACCAACCCCAACGTAAACGGTATATAATAGTGGCCATCATCAACATAAACAATCAGAACATTCTTTTTTATTTCTTTTTTCCAATGACTTATTGTTCTTCCTTTTCCATAACTTTTGTGAGTTTTTTCATGCTTTTAATATCATTATGCAGCACTTCTTTGTATGCTAATGGATGCTATACATCCATTATCAGCTTTGGCAACTCCATTGCCGACACTGGTAACCTTAAACATCTCGCCTCCGTATCCAACCAACAACTATTCTACTTTTCACCACCTTACGGCCAAAATTTCACCAATCAATTCACTGGTCGTTGTTCCAATGGCCGCCTCATTCTTGATTTCCTCGGTAACTTCTCTATCTCCTTGTGTGATCGCGACTATGTTTACTTAACTAATGTCGACATGTTGATTTCATACAATTTAGACGTTGTAGTCTTGCTCGCACTTCCTTTGTATACGAAAACATATTTTGTTTATTTATATTTTGATTTTGTATAAGGTTATGATCTTTAGGGGTGAAAACAAGTCATGTTGCTTGAGATCACATCGATACAAAACTTGAAACGAGTCAAGCTTTATAGAGACCAATATATACAAATAATTAAAAATCTAAATTAATTAATTTACAAATAAAAAACAAGCCAAGCTCGGCTCACCTCATATGAAAATGATCATATTGTGTATTTTTAAATATAGGATTTCTTATAGTTTACACCGTTTGTTAATCACTTTATACACAATCAACATTGAATCTTGGCACCTTTGGTCATCATTGTTTACATTTATTCTACACAGTTTTAGTTTATCTATACGTGTCTACGCAGCTGAACGTATGGGGTTGCCATTGATACCACCATTTCTGCAAGAAAATCGAAATAACAACACGGTGACATTCAAACAAGGAGTGAACTATGCAGTTGCAGGTGCAACAGCATTGGATCCATCATTTCTTGAACCAAGAGGGATCGTAAATCCCATGACATATGCGTCTTTAGGAGTTCAATTAACATGGTTTAAACAATCACTTCCTTCCATTTGTGGCAACCATTCAAGAAACCAATACAATTTTCTTAGTTCAAACCCTAACAAATAGGTGTTCATATATTTTGGTGATCATAATTCTATGACAGGTTGCAGAGATTTCATTGCAAGATCTTTGATCCTCGTGGGAGAAATTGGTGGAAACGATTACAACTATCCAATTCTTAAGGGTAAACCAATCGAAGAGGTTGAATCATTTGTTCCTCTTGTTGTTGATACCATCATCTCTGCAGTCACTGTAAGTAACAATGTTATATTAGTGTATGATAAATTATTTTATGTGTTATATTTTAATTTATAATTATAGGATTTGATTGAAATGGGGGCTAAATCACTAGTTGTTCCCGGAAACTTTCCAGTTGGATGCTCTGCAGCATATTTAACGGTCTGCGGTTCTAACAATGAAGAGTACGATCCTGCAACCGGTTGCCTAGTTCGTTTAAACCAGTTTGCTGAATACCACAACAAATTGTTGCAAACTAAACTAAAGCAAGTTCAAGATCTTCATGCTGATGTTAAAATCATCTATGCCGATTATTACAATGCTGCCATGCAAATCTACCTTTTCCCATCTAAGTTTGGTAAATTAACATGAGCTGATGAATAATATTAATAATGATATAAAAATAATAATAACTAGTTTGATATTTCATACTTACGTTATTGATTCACGATTTGTTAAATGTTTAGGGTTCACGAATGGAGCTTTGAAGGCGTGTTGTGGAGGTGAAGGGCGGTATAATGTCAATTCAACAACGAAATGTGGAGATTCGTCTGCAACCGTGTGTGATGATCCGAACACATATGTTAGTTGGGATGGAGTCCACTTAACTGAAGCAGCATACCGAATAATTTCCAAGAATTTATTTTCTATGCCTCAATTTAGTTCATTGTGTTTTAAATCCACTTAAGTGATTTGTGTGAAACATTTGTTAGTAGCAACTTGCAACGTTTAGTGTCGTCTTTTCCTTTTGTTTCAAATAAACATGATTCATGTAACTCTTGTTCCATAATAAATGTCATAAGCTTCTTTCATTTCGTCTATATTTATATGGTTATCTTCGATGACATTTATAAGTGGTTTCAAATATTATATTATATTTGGTGACTACTTTACTAAATACATTTGACTATACCTTAAAACATGAATATGATTTGATTAACACATTCATTCGTTTTTAGAAAGTTAAAATTATTTCAAAACCAAAATCCAACAACCTATTCCAACAATGGGGGTGAATACCTCCAAGTATCTTTGCATCTCGCCTCATGTAGGCGTTTCACATCTCATTTCTCCTTACACACCGAGCACAATGACTAGACTCCGTCACACCTCAACCGACGACGGAATATGTTAGGGCGAGACGTTGATTGTTTGATTGTTCATAAGCTCAAGACACTATTAAAAGTGACAATAATTATTTAATTTATTGATATCAGATTGTACATAAGTTTACAATTTGTACATACAAAATAAAATTAACAAATTTAACAAGAACTAACGTTGAGTTTGATAACCTAAAGGTACTATAAATTATCTATCAAGCACTTGTACATGTAGCATCTATAAAAATAGAAAGTGTTAACTAACAAAGTAGTTGGTGAGAATACATAAGTTTGGTATAGTTAATTAGTTATATATAAAAATTGGAATACTCGCATGTAAATGATGATGACTACAAACATTTATGAATATGTAACAATAACCAAAAATTAATAGATGTGGACCGTTCACATGGTATCGAAACTACTGGGTACCCCAGTGTATGATCATACTGGATAATGATAAATGAGGATAGATGATGTGAAACCAAAAACTAAACACATAAACATAAGGCATAGACATAGAGCATGCAATAATCAAGTGTCAAGATACATATAATTGAGTTGTGTTTGTATAGACGCGGTTAAAACATGAGTAGTTAAATATGATGCTACCCCCAAAATATGTAAAAATGAAAAAAAAAATCGTAAATTCACTAATTGGGCAAGTCCTAACAAGTAATTCCTAAATCTAAGTAAATATTGCGTGTTTGGAACTTGTTTGATAAATAAAAGCCAAAGTAAAATAAGGAAAATGAAATCAGTCTTGGACATATTTCTAACACTGATTGCTTGAATATCTAAATATATAAATAAATTCTCAAAAATTATAAAATCTCCAGCCAGCTAAACTTGAATGTAAGGAACAACTTTCTTTTATAAAGTTTGTTCGGATTCGGACCCGAGATATGCAAAAATAGCCGATATTCACAGATGATACATACCTACACACTAATTTTAAAATAATAATTGTGAAGTCATACGAAGAATAAAATTACAATTAAATAGTCATTAGAACCGTAACTCAATAGAGTTAATGATAGGATTTGGCCTTACACCGTTCTAGTTTCTTTTAACCAAGTTATTTCTCAACCTTTGTTAAATGTAAGGAACAACTTTCTTTTATAAAGTTTGTCCGGATTCGGACCCGAGATAGGCTAAAATAGCCGATCTTCACAAATGGTACATATCCGCACACTAATTTTAAAATAAAAGTTGTGAAGCCACATGAAGAATAAAGATACAAATATATAGTGATCATTAGAACCGTTACTCAATAAAGTTAATGATAGGATTTGACATTATATCGTTCTAGTTTGTTATAACCAAGTTATTGCTCAACCTTTGTTGACCAATTCTGTTGTCAAATATGGAATAGTGTAAATAACATATTTTTGATGCTTTTCCATCGATTTTGATAAAAAAAAATTATGAAGTGGTATGATAAATACAATATGATAATCAAGATCGTTATCGTTCTTCAGTCATAATAAATTAAACAAAACAAAAATTTCTAGAATGTAAGAACTTATTAAGGTGTGACCATTAAAAATCATCTTGTAACCTTATGTTCTCCGTGTCCTACACCCTATACACTATGGTGTATAGATTAGGTGAGATCATAAACATAATTATGTGATGGTCTTAGAACCATTATATCAATAGGTAAATATGAAGAAACAAAGAACAAACACAAGACAACATGAAAAAGAACAAAACTTTATACCTACATTGTGACCTTAAGATAAACAAACACAAGAAAATATAAATAAAAAAACCCAATTGAAAGAATTATTATTAGAAAGAGAAGAAGATGAATGAGTAAAGAAATTATGTTGAGAAAAGAGGGATATTTATTGTTGTGATTAGGATATAGTTAAAGTAGATAAGTTTTGAAGAGAAAGTTTTAGTAAAAAATAAATAAATAATAACAATAAAAGGGAGACATAGAAACTCACTTTACTAAATTGTAAAAAGAATCATTTAGTTATATAACCGTGACTAATTAATCTTTTAAGAGTTATTTAATATTGTAATTCTTTTTATTTTAAAATAGTATAAAATTACTTTGCTTTTAATCGGGATTACAAGATTATTCGTCTAACGAGTTTATTTAATGATTCTATTAATGATGTAATGCCAAGGTATAACACATACATCCAATATTTTATTAACTAAAAGATTCAAATCATATCAAAATTTAAAACGGATCAGATTTTTCAATTTGAAAATTGATGAATATTATAGACAGTGTCATATACTTGGAATGGGTTTTTCAATTTGAAAATTGATGAATATTATAGACAGTGTCATATACTTGGAATGGGTTTAACTCTCTCATCTCATGCCAAAATACCCCTTAATTGTGGCCCCTCACTTTTACTACAACTACCTATCTTATTAGACCATGTGTAGTCATAACTTTTCATCTCTAGGCGTTATGCACCATGTGGCGTACGGTCAGAGTTATAGTTTTTTTGCAAAAAAGATGGTGTAGTCATAACTTTCCACCCCCTGGGCGTTATGCGTCACATGACGCCCAGTCACCATTACAATTTTTTGTTTTCTTTAAATTTTTTAGTAAGAATAATCAAATAATAATATTACATCAAAATAAAAAAAACTACCCGTCTCCATCGTCTTTACCCTCGTGTCGTCTTCATCATCGTATTCATTGTTACCCTCGTTTTGATTCTCATTTTCACCTGTCAAACGCCGATTCATCCAAAGATGTTGGACCAAATCCTCCCTTAGTGCGTTATGTATCTCTCTTGACCACACGAAATACGAGTTTTCAAGTCTTTGCTCCATACTTGCTGGAGTTCGTGGTGGATCCGAGTTCGGTATGAAAGTTAGACATATTGCTCTTCCCTCGTCTCCGATGATCATGTTATGCATTATGATACACGCATACATAGCACTTTTCAATCTTTTTAAAGACCATAGACGACAATGATTTTTAACAAAATGCCAGCGTTGTTGAAGAACCCCAAAACACCTCTTGATATCATTTCTCGCAGACTCTTATACTTTATTAAAATACTGTCCTTTTTCATTAAACGGCTCTATGAATGTTTTCACAATAATCGCATACTCTGGATATATTCCATCACCCAGATAGTACTCATGATGGTAAAAGTTATCATCAGCCCAAAACGAAGACCAGAACGGTCCCAGATATGTAACTCTCCATCACAAGCGACTGTTCTAAGACGGTTATGTCATTGTTGGAACCGGAAACACCAAAGAATGCCGACCGAATCCAAAGGTCGTATGAAGTAATCGCTTGAAGGCTTTTGGTCACCTCGTATGTATTGACCTCGCCATGAAGTTGGACAATTAGCCCATTCCCAATGCATACAATCTACACTCCCTATCATGCGGGGTAAACCATGCACCCTTGCTTGGGCCTCGTAAAGACGTTGTAAATCTTCCAGTTAGGCTCTCTCAGATAACGTGGTCCATAGAGTTTCAATATTCCTATATTTTACACAACTTTTATAAAATAATTGATTAAAGTAAACAAGTGATATATTATTTAAAAAAACGTACCGTAACAAAAATACTCCAAGGTGTCCCGAGTTGTTTTATCGGCCATTGTTAAATACTCGTCGTTGATGTCGGCCGTGTTTCCGTAGGCGAGCACACGTATGGCCGACGTAACCTTCTGAATAGCCGTGAATCCTAGAGTCCCTCGACTGACCGGTTTTTTCTTAAAGTAATCAAGCTCACGCTCCTAATCATTGGTGATGCGCATAAATAAATTTTTAGACATCTGAAAGCGACGCCTAAAGGTCTTCGGGTTCTTGTATCTTGGCGAGTCGCTGAAGTAATCTGCCATCAACCGGTTGTTGGCTCCGATACGATCTCGTTCGATGTTTGCTCTTTTTGAAACGGGGGAAGGAGGAGAGCTAACAGAATTCATATAAGTTGTTGCAAGCACAATTGCACTCGTAACCGCTTCTTCCTTCGCGTCGTCTTCGGCTTGTTGGTCGGGCCCGAAAAATTGATTATATATAGAAGTAGGAGAATCCATTTATAGCGAAGTTGGTGTGAGGAAATATAGAGTAGAAAGAATGATTTATAAATTTGGTGAGTTTTGATTGGGATGAAGTTGGTTAATATATATAATTTTTTTTAAAACGGTCATATGACCGTTGGGTGGGGGGGGGGGGGAGGGGGTTAAAAATGATTTTTATTTTTTAAAATTTTGAGCCAACATGCGTTATCCACAAAACGCTGGGAGGAATTTGAACACCCAACACGCCGCCCGGGGGGGGGGGGGGGGGTCTCCGGCGCTATGGGCCATAACGCCCACCATAACTTGCCACTACATGTGGTCTTAATCTCCTGCCCACAACGACCCTTAAAAATGATTCTTGATGCCAGTCCTTTATCCTTCGATGGCATGGATTTAAATGGATAAAGTGGATTATCTCCTTTCTCTAATATCTTCCTCAAAATACCCAACTATGCCAACCTATGTGGCTTTGGGTGTCCACTGTCAGAGGTGTAACATAGTTAGGGCTAGAAACGGTCATGACCAGTGACGGATCCAGGAAATTTTTTCACAGGGGTCGGAATTTTTTTTATCTATACATAATTAACCATCGTTATATAAAATTTTTTTTGGTCCGGTTCGACCATCGGGTCGGGCCGAATTGCGTCTGTCATATATATAGAAAAAAATGATAATCAAACAAAGAATTATAAAACAAAAGAAAAGTAAGAGAAACTTTATTATAAATGCATAACTATTGAACAGTATATCTAGCTTTATTATACACGGACTTTCATTTTCTGAAATATAACCAAAACATCATTTAGTTTGACATTTATAAGCAGGTTGTTTTTTAATGAAATAAATAAAATCATCGTTTAAACTCTCATCACCCATATGATTACGCAAATTTGGACTTCACGTACTTCATCGCCGAAAAGCAAATTTCAACACATACGGTTGCAATGAGTAATAATGATATGAGAGGTAACTTCAATTAACGAATAAACAATACACCGATGCATATGAAGTGAGCAAAATAATGTATAGCTGAAACATTTTTTTAGATTAAAACACTTAACTATTAAATTTACATGATCTATTACTTCCGTCATCATACTCCTCTTTTTTAATTAGCTTAAATGTAGATTAAGTTGGGAGTTTGAGAATTGTGCTTATAAATTGAGCATTTGTGCTTAAACTTATATTTTAATTATTTCCTACTAAACTCAAATTTAGTTAGTATATTATTTATATACATTTATATAATTAAACTTGTAAATATGTCAAATAAAAATTATTGGGGTCGGTCTCAATTTTCATAAGGTTGTTCTCGAAATCCCAACAGGGTCATTGTGCCGTCCTCGAAATCACACAGGGATCGGGGTCAAATTTATACAGGGTCGGTCGGGATTTTAACACATATATATTAGTATAAAAAAATTTCACAGGAGACGGACCCCCCACCTCAAAGTGTGGCTACGCCACACTGGTCATGACCCCTATATTTGGGCCTAGAAATAAAAATTATAGTATATTTTATTTGTATTGTGGTTGTGAAGAGAGCTCTGCAACTCTTGGGAGCAATTCCGTAGTACTTTCTGGTTGTGAAGACAGGGTTGCAAGTCTCAGAATGTTTTCTAGCCATGAAACTACTCTACAACTCTTAGGTGCAATGCTAGAGTGTGTTCCGACCGTGGAGAGAGCTTTGCAACTCTGAGTTTTGAGATAAGAAAGAGATGGTTATAAGGAACTCCACTTTACTCTTAAAAGGCAATATTCTATTCGCTAAAAAAATAAAGAGTGTACGGAATGCTTTATAATTGAATATTTTTTTTTTTGTTGAAAAGGCTACAATACTTTACTAAATATGAACACATTTCTAGTGAGTACCTAGTTTTTTTAATGGTCACACACACATGCACTCATTTACTCCTACTCCTAAATTACTCACTCTGGAAAACCTACTCCCATGCAAAGTTTTGAAGCATGATATTCACTACCTAGTGCTTAATAGCCAAAGACATTTATAAAATTGACGATCCCCAAGTTTAGACCATTTATGTGGGTCGATTTCTTGCTTAGGATCTTGAATGAAATCTCAATTGATATCCTGCTACCTAGGATCCCTAATAAGTTCGGAATCCTGAACCTATATTTATGTATACTAACTATTATACTTGCAGGTTACACTTGCAGATTGATAACCAAACGGCTAGTAAACTCAGTCATGCTTGAAAGTCGGAGCTCTAGTTGATTAACACGTGAAGATAAAAGGAATAGCTCTATAACGGCTATATGAGTGCTACCCAAGTTGAAGACCTAGTAAATAGACTAGATTTTTGGGATACAAGTTATTTTCCTTCACTGTATAATGACGCTGATGAATGGCTTAGAAACACCACACTTTTGCACTCATAACACTCTCATTACTGTAACTTAGACAACGTGGTTATCAACTCTCGATCTGTAACCATCTTTCTTATTAATATACTAGGTTAGTTACCCTAATTACACAAAGGTGGTAAATAAAGAAAACGTAATATATACGTGTGTTATATATTTTAATGAATTGTAAATGTATATTTATAAGAACGAACAATCTTACATAATTAAATTTAATTACAACATAATAATTATTTGATTTTGTTCAATAAGAATAAGAAGAAAGAAAGATAAATGGTTTGAATATTCTACAATTTGTATATTTGTGAATTATGAAAATGTCAACAATTATATATATAGAGAGAGAGAGAGAGAGAGAGAGAGAGAGAGGAAGGTTATAATAAGAAGACAATCTTTCCTAAAAAGTGTAGGAAATGATACAGAGCCTTGGATCAAACATAACACA
This sequence comes from Bidens hawaiensis, assembly GCF_021521415.1. Lineage (NCBI taxonomy): Eukaryota > Viridiplantae > Streptophyta > Magnoliopsida > Asterales > Asteraceae > Bidens > Bidens hawaiensis. The sequence goes on along the minus strand of NW_027497276.1, from coordinate 57,649 downwards.
TAAGGATAGGATTGTCCATAGATTTTTATTATTTTTGAAAATTAGAATTAACAGTTATTATAAAACCTTCCATGTCCCAATTTCTCTAAAAAAACAAATCAAAAAAAAAAAAAAACACCACGACTTAACTACATGTTTATCTCATTATCTCAAATTGTATTTTATTTTGATCAATTAAGGGTTAAGGGTATTCCAACACTCCACAATTCAATTCCAGGTTAGAATTGTTTTACTTTTCGACAGGTTCTTCCGCCAAGGATTCTGGTGTCCATCTTTATAAGGGTAAATAATTGGTTGACCGGATCGTCGAGAATCGCGGGTGGCGAGAAGGCGGCGTCCGGCGACGATGATGGTGGCGGTGCCGCGGTAGGTTTTTAGCGGTGGTGATGAATCGATATTGAGTAAACCCCCACCAGGGATTTTGACTTTAGGATTTATAGTAGGGTTAGTGTGAACATAAATTGTGTATAGATCTTGATTTTTTTCTTTGACGGATTATTTTTGTGAAAGGCTTTTTTGTAATATTGATTTAATGGATTGATGTGTTCTACTTTATTGTGGTAGTGTTTTTAGTGTTTATAGTTGATGTTTTAGTATGATGTTTACTATGTTTTTGTTCATCATGTTTAACATAGTGTGTTTTTGTTCTTGATGTTCATAGTGTTGTGTTTTAAATTTCGATGAAAATTTGGTGTTGTGTTTAAAACACATTGTAAAATAGATTATGATGTTCTTGGTGTTTTTTATTTTAGATTAAAATTTGATAATCATATATATATAATATAGTGTGTTTTTGTTCTTGATATTCTTGGTGTTTTTTTGTAAATTTGGACTAAAATTTGGTGCTATGTTTTATAACACACTATAACTCATCAAGGTTTTACGTTATGTGTTCTTGATGTTCTAGTGTGTTTTTCTGGTAATTCAGCAAGGTTCATGTATAGTGTGTATTCATGTTATTGTGCTAATTATTGGTGTTTATGATATAGTTCATTGATGTTCTTGGTATTATGTTTTAAATTTAGATGAAAATATGATAATTAAAGCTTTGATAGATATTTCCATATATAATATAACACATGAGACAATTGTGCCCTTTAACACATCTGTATATGCCTTTAAAATAAAAGACACCCTCAATTATCTAATCTTTCCATCTTAACCGTTGATTGCTAAGATCCAATGCTCCAGATTTCTTCCTACACTTTTTAGACACTCTCATCTTTTTAGAATAACCCCTCCATATATATATATATATATATATATATATATATATATATATATATATATATATATATATATATATATAAAGGATCCAATACAATAATCCCTAATCGTACATTACGTACGCGACTCGCATCCCCGTCGATTTCAAATAACACGCGGTGGCAATATTGTAATATTCATCAAATCGTTGCTCCCATCGATTTCATCTACCTTCAACATGACCGTTCAGCAATCCGTCACCATCAAACGATCCTGTCCACCGTCCACCATCCAATGATTCCGTCCACCGTACACCATCTTCCTCCGTTACGACCTGTTGATAAAATTGACCAATTGAAATTGAAATTGTTGAAATAATTGACCAATTAAACTTTGAAATTGGTCCAATTAATCATCAATTTGAAGTTTCAATTGATCAATTTTGAGTTTTGAGGGATGGGTTTTAACCGAACGTTTAAAGTTTTAAGCGCCATTTGCAGAAACCCAGTTGCAGACGTTCCATATTTTGTTCATATGATCGAATCAATGATCAAATTAACAGTCGATTGACGATTATTTGATGATTATGAGATTATATGAAGTGATTTCAGTGTTCAATTTCATGTTTATAGGTGTTTAATTTTTTTCTGTTAGTTTTAGAAGTTCTGAACACCCAGAACTTCTTAGAACTTCTAAACTTTATCAGAACTTCTAAACTTTTTTTAACACCCAGAACTTTTTAAAACTTCTAAACTTTATCAGAACTTATAAACCTTTTTTAACAACCTGAACTTCTTAGCACGTATTAGAAAGTTTCAAAGATGTTCATTGTTTTTTGAACACCCAGAACTTCATTGAATGTTTAAATATGCTCTTTTTTGGTCAGAACGTTTAAAGGTCTTCAGTTTTGTTTCAGAACGTTTACACATAATATTTTGAACCCCTAATCAGAGCTCGATTGAGTGCATTATTTATGCAAATCCATAATCGATTGATGATTCTAAAGCCTCTTACACATCAATTCGATTGATTAAATCATCAATTTTGGTGTTTATTTTGGTCCAAACGTTTAAACTTTGAGCAGAACGTTTAAACATGAACCCTAATCATAGCTCAATTAAGTGTGTTAATTTGTATTTTCATAATCGATTGATGATTCTAAAGCCACTTATACATCAATTCGATTGATTAAATCATCAATTTTTGATCAATTTGAAGATTTTTAATGTTCAGGGACGTTTTATTTCAATTTTGGTTTTTGACTTTAGAGATTTCATACTTTAAGCTGTGATTAGAGTTTAGAAATTGGATTAGATTGAGCGACAAGTTCCAAATTTGGATCAGAGTTGATTGGTAATCGACGAATTTTGATCGCGAACTACTGTTGGGTTATTTACAAAATTGCCACCGCGCGTTTTTTAATCAAACGCTCTGGAATGTCGCGTACCTAATGTATGATAAGCCATTATTGTACGTTAACCCACCGCTATATATATATATATATATATATATATATATATATAAAGTTAAAAAATCTAACACTATTACCACTTAAGTGGAGTTGGTAAACATCTTTTGTTTAAAATATGAGGTCTTGGGTCCTGTATCACACAATAATTTATCTTTCAAAATAAATTTATTTTTCAAAAATTTCACAAAGCCTTACTGTCACGGATAATAGGTCATGAGTTATAATAAGAACATGGATCATGAAATATAATAGTGGAAATGGATCATAATATAAGAATCTCATTATGGTGAATTAGATTAAGAGGGCTAGTTGGCATTAACTAATGTAGTTGGTCATAACTAGCGTGGTTGGACATTTATGTCAAGTAGTTGGACATAAATGGATGTTGTTGGCAAGTTGATTTACTAGTATAAATAGATCTATCAAGTAAGGGTTAGATAAGAGTTTTCTAGAGACACCCAAGGTTTTTAGGAAACACACAACCTATCCGCCGAGGATAAGTGGGGCGTCTCCTCAAAAGTTGTGTTTTTTTTCTTTTGTTTTTTAGTTTTTGTCTTTTTATTGTATTTTATTTATTTATTTATTTTTTGTTTTGTTTTTGTATTAGTTTAACATTCTTCATTTTAAACCAAGTTTCGGGTAAAAACCGAGTAAAAGTCGAACATTTCATTTTAACGAGCTAGTCATCGTTCAAACCACCAAAAATCTTTCCTATTCTTTTAACTTATGTTTCATTTTATATTATCTATATTTCTAAGTTTATGGTGTGTTGGAATCAAACTTGGTTTTATGCCATGATCGGGTCGATTTAAACTCGCTTAAACCCGAGTTTGGGACTTTAATTAATAATATTTCTCAAACTTGTTTAAGCTACTAATTTTATTGAAGTAATTAATATATTTAAGTATTATGGTAAGTTGGGTTTGAATTTGGTACTTTATGAAGTCCCGAACCGTCAAAACCGAACAAATCTTTAAAAGCCAGATCTTCATGCTTACATTAGCTAAGATCGTGCACAATTGCACTAAACCAACTCTCCTAAATATCAAAGACCCAATTTCATGTAAATCTTGTTTCATTTTATACTTACTTTATTTAACCGTATTTTGTAAAATATAACTTAAAATCCTGAAAACCCAGCGTTGTTTTTATCAACCATTATACCATTTATATTCCATCTTCAAACTCAATATTAACTCAAGATTTTTCAATCTAGGACACACACGTTAAACCGAATCGTCGGGCTCGATTACTTGAGTGTTTATTCTAAGTCTTTCTTTATCAACGTCACTTTTTCCAAGTGAGCAGTTTCATCCTCGTTTTCTCTTTTATATTTTGGGATAGCATGCATACTTATTCAACAAAAATGATTTAAGATGTAGATCCTCAAACCACAAACTCTAGGTTATGTGTTGCTTAGGATAATTTTCTGATTATGTGTTATATGTAACATTTTGGGTTTTCATTTCTTGAAATTGTATCTTCCACCCGACCGAGGTTGTAATCGGTTAAATTAATTCTAATTTATGGTTGTCGTTAAAACTAGTTTACAACTATGAGTTACGTATAATAACACCCCTAACTAACTTAAAGCCACTTGTGTATCCCTTACCTATGTTAAGGGACCAATTTGCAAAAACTAATAAATTTCCTTTCCTTCCACCCTCATCACCGTCACCATGCCATAACCCCTTCCCACTTTTCTTGTTCCTCAAATATCGGCATAATCAACAAAATTGATGTTACAAATCAATTTCCAACCTTTAAACACGCTAACCGACAATCTAATTGTGGAATATGATTACCATTGGAAAGCTGAATCGTTTTCAAGCCTTAACAAGTCGCGACAATTAGGAAATCAAGTTGCAACACATACTTCGTTTATGGTGATGGAAGACGATTATGGATTGGTGGGGATGTTTGGTCGAATAGAAAGATAGTGTGGATAACAACATATCGATCAGGAGAGGGCAGAATGGGAGGTTACGTGATTTGATAAAGCCAGATTTTTGAAAATATTTAGAAGATTTAGCAGGATTTGAAATCTTTTAAAGATATTCATGAATTATAAACAAAAGAATTAGGATTGGTTAAATATAGTTTGTGATCCATGTATTGTAAGAATAAATTTTAAATTTAGAATGTTAGCATATAAAGTTAGTTAGCTTATTTAACAATGTGGCACAATTAGTGTTTCACGGTTCATGTTTCGTTTGGTTCGGTGACTGACTAGTAATACAAAAGGTCGTTTGATATTTGGATTATATATTTTGGATACCTGGTACATTTAAGTATCTATGAAAAGATTCGAATAATTTTTGGAGTTACCGGTTCGAGTTCGTCTGGGTTAATCGAATCTCGGTTTCATTTCGTTTGATTAATTTGGGCCGAGCCCGTATTTTAAAAATAAAGAATCATTGTTAACTTATCCCAATCTCTTTTGGGTTCTACATAATCATTGGGCCGAGCCCATTAGTTATTATCTTGTGTAAGTCCCTAATATGGATCACTACAATTATGATATCAACGATCTAGGTGTTGGTGCGGAATTCCAACACTAGATGATTCAAAAATACAAAGAAACACAAACACGTAACACACAATACTTGCTTCAAAACACACGTAATATTATACGTCGGGTGCTTAAGCACGGTGATTATAAACACGTCTAGTAAACCCTTAGACCGCCAAAAACAAGTGAACGAACAACCTAGAACCCTATACAATGCATTCTATATATAGGGTACTCAATACACAAGCCCAACAGTGACCAAAAGCCCACCGAGATCCAAAGGGATCTCGGTTTACATACGCAGCCCAAAACAAACAAATAGACTAAGTACAAACCAAAACAACCTAGCCCAACCAAGCCCAACCGAAATCCCTATGGATTTCGGTACTACATCATCATAATCATAATGCAATTCTTCAACTCGTCTTCGTTTATGTCACTTCCAACTTGATCATGTCATGGCCTTTTGATATGCGTCTGTCTAACCAAATTATGACCCAACAATCTCCCCCTTAGACTGATGCTTTCAAAACCTTCAGAATCTTTACTTTAACATGATTAGCAACTTCAGCATCTGCATCCAATACTCTACCATCTCCCCCTTATTGACAGCATCATCCAATTTGAATCTCAGATACTTCATACGCTTCCGTTTCAAGAAATCAGTCTTGAAAGAACAATCAACTTTGATAGAAAGATCAACCAAAATATTTTGAAAACAATTAAATAAAACAAAATAAGACAAACATATTTTTTAATTTTTATATTTTCTGATTTTTACGATTTTCTTGAAAAGACTTGAAATGAGATCATACCAGCTAAACCAACTATAACACAATAACCGATATCATATTTCATTAGCTGAAGACAAATTTTAAAATGATTTCTTAACACATTTGTTTTGACAAGATTAATCAAGAAGTAAAAATTAAATAAATGAAATAAAATAAAACCAAAAACAACAAATAAAACAAATTTAATCACCCGGTCTTCTTGTAATTTAGCAAAACTTTGGGATCAAATTTCAGTTTTTGATAAAAACTGCCGCCTTTATGAAGATTCATGTTCAATCTTGAAAGAACATGGAATCTTATTGATTAAGGTGCTTTCACAAAGATTCATGTTCAACGTTATTATGACATAAAGAAACCAGTTGATAGCAGGTATAACGAACTTAGCATGATTTTCATTGCATCAGTGATATGAATTAGGTTCAGTTCGGCATAAAGCTTAGATGGACATCACTCATGGACCTGTGATGCCTCCTATCTCTTCTCAAAGCGTATTTGGCTTTCCCCAGATCACCCCAATTTGACTCCAACCCCCTAGTGCTTGATCAAAAGATTTTATAGATAATTAAACATATGTTTAAGCTTTAAGGTTGAACGCTGGACTTACAAGCCATCCGGACTTACAGGCCTTTCATTCGAGACATGACAGGACTTATTTTTATGCCTCCATCTCTGTAGTTCTAGTTTGACCCTTTAGGCTTTTGAAATACGAATTTTTTAATAACACAATAATCCCTTTTATATATATATATATATATATATAATTTTTTTATGGCTTAAGCAATAACTTAGAAACATAATATTTTTGGTGATCAATACACTAACGGGCTCGTGTATGACTGGGTAATTGCTTTTCTGCTTATCATTCGGAGAGATTTATATGGGGACATGCACATTTCTTCAAAATAACTCTCAACAGTAAGTTTAGCATATTTAGTTTATATCACTTCAACTTTTACGCATCATGGAAAGCCACCATACAAATCAATGACTGTTCTAGAGCCTTTTAAGCTTAATAACTTCACCCGTTAGGCACACAGAAACAATTTATCTATCAATTTTCAAAGGTTGGATAAATTTTCATTTGAAAATGTTTTGAAGCTTCTAAAAAGCTGTTAACTGAATAATCATATCACTTCCCAGACAGTCACAGAAGACACACATGTTAGGAACTCAGTCACCCCGGTCACTCTTCAGTTTTCAGGTAAATGGCTATCCCGTATGACCACTAGTGGTTAACAGGACCAAAACACATATGATAATACGTATCCCTCCAACTTGGAATTACCGACATAATTTTAAGTGAAAGAACCCAAAACACAAAAAAAAAACACATCACAATTGCCGCAGATGCTTTCAGTTTTTAGATAAATGGCTATTCTGTGAATCTACAAGTTAATACCATGACCAAACACATATAAGTATATGCTCTTCAAACTTGAGCAACCGACATAATTTTAAGCAAGAGTGAATCCTTTTTTTTTAATAAAAGACACACACACTCTTTTTGAATTTTTTAATTTTCTCAAAAGAAACACACACACTTTTTTGATTTTTTTTTAATTTTCTCCCCCTAAATTTTTGCAAAAATTTTGACCGAAGGGAAAACTTTTATGTACAAATTTAACCTCTAAAAGACTTAATCGTCGAAACGTAGCATTTAAAAATAATATATGAAGAAGTGTGATAGTTAGCCAACTGATGTACTATCCTTTCTCATGTACGATTAAGTCATTTTCACATTTTGAAATAAAACAAAATAAAAAAAAACTATACTTGAAAATCTATACGTGAACATATTATTGTATTTTTTTTTTTAAATTTTAAGATTTTTAAAAACTTTTTGACTGATCAATCTTCCATACCAAAGTGATACGGTTACCTTCTATCTTCAAGACATCATTTTCCCATTTGTGAGAATCTCCCCCCTAAGAATAAGCTTGTTTTGAGATTCTGCATCCTTGCGAGTTGAATGTCTGGAACAAACCTTTTAATATGCAATGTATTCCCTGATTTGTTCCTACACACTTAGAGAGCAGATTAAAAACATTCTATCACCCTAAATCCCGTCCAGGCAACAAATAATCCATTTCATGGTTTAAAGATTTGAAAACAATGGATATTTGCGGAACAACCCATTTAATAAACAATGAATTTGTGGTTGTTCCTACATGCATAGTGGGATCAGTTGGACATAGGAAACCAAGTCATAAATATCTTGGGGTTCCCTTGAGCATCAACATATGTGACCTATTGCCAATTCATATCTTTCCCATCTTTAACATAATCATTTGTTAATACAGATTCTGTTTGCTGATTTTTAAGTTTAAAAGGTTGTCTTAGTTTAGTGAAATTTGAAAGAACAGACTTTGGAGTGGAGCAATTCGAATTCGAATTCTTATAAATCTCAACACTCTTTGACTTCTGAAAATTTATTTTTCTTTTAACAGTTTCTAAATTATTTGAGTGCTAACCTGTCAAATTAACTTTGAATCCTTGAGTATCTGTGACCCGTTGTACAGATACTCGTGGTTTTGAAAAATAAGCATTTTGTTTAACCACTGGATTCAGTTGAAACCTATTACCTTTCACCAGAGGAGCTTGTCTATTAACAGGACGGTAGTGACACTGTGACACTCGTCAATTTCAGGTTAACTCCGTTAATCCGAACTCCGTTAATTCAAACTCAAGATCACACAAAATGTAACGCATATCTCATTACATTTTAATTAGGGTTTAAATGACACACGACAATCATTACACAAGTAGTATTTCGGAATTTCACCGAAACACACACGAGTCGACCCAAACCGTTGGTGAAAAAAAAATAAACATCATAAACAAGTATTTGATAATTATGTGTTAGGTTTATGTGTTACTTGGTGTTTACGTGTATAAAATTAAGTATGAATGATATAGACTAATTGGTGCTAGAAATTGGTTAACTAGAAGGTTAGGGGGTGAAATGTAACATGACTAATTATATAAAGAAAATATTACCCAGCCCTAATCCCCCCCCCCCTTGTGCGATCGCCCCCCCCCCCCCCCTCTCTCCCTTTTGTCGACAGTAGACACACACACACACCCATACAAAAGTGTTTTTCAAACTTGTTTTGAAGGATTCAAGGTGCTAGATAGGTAATTAACACCCTTTCTAGCTATTCTATTGATTTAACTGTAGCATTTAACATGTTAATCAAAACCCTAAATCTTGAAAGTGATGAATAAAGATGAGTTAGGGTTTATTTTTATGATTGTTGATGAACACTAGTGATTTGATAACTAGTTGCATTGTTATTGATTGTTAATTTCATGTTTCTTAAAATTGAATTCTTGAGTAAAACCCTAGATGTGCATGAAAGGTGAAATTGAGATGCATGGTTGGTGAATTATGGGTCTAGAGGATTGTATGCATGATTGTTAGAGCATAGGTTATTAGTTTGTTGAATTTTGGTGAAAACTGATGCTGGACAGATTCTTAATTGCATGTTTAAATGACTGTAACTTGATGTTAATGTTGTGTTTGGAAGTGATTATTGACTCTATGATGTAGTATATCGAGTCTAGATTCTAAAGAGTCTGAGTTTGTAATTTTTGGACGTGTGAAAGTGTGTTTTTATTATTTTACAAATCTGTTATGCAAGTCTGATTCGGGAAGCCTGCTGGTAAGTTTTTATTATAATTAGTGTATATCCTAAACGACAAGACCAATTGAGTTGACTCTACTTCTGGAAGTTAATAATTTGAGTTAGGAATCTGACCCAATTGGCCTTGAATTAATTGGATTTGCCATGTAACGTGAATAACAAATAACGTTCTGTTGCGCATGATAATGACTGTTGTGTGCTTACTGTGTTGTTTTGATCATTGTGAGAAAACCGTATGTGATAAAAATATAATAAAAATATTTTTAGAAACCTAACTCAATTTTTCTTCTGTGATGATTTTTGGTGATTTTACTTACATGTTATGATTTATGAAATTGATGAATCTTGACGTGTTAAAATCTGTGTAGGTAACTTAGCTGCTGTATTCCTTGCATTAACATGAAAAGTGATTAATAGATCGATGTTTGCTATGTGTTTGACATATTTTCTCTTGTGGGAGATAATTTATTGATAATGTACTTTGGTAACACTAAACACTATACTTGTTCACACATGTAACTTATCACCAACGTGTTTGTCGTTTCGCACCTATTTCACAAACGAAACAAGAACGCATCTCATGCAGAACTTTTATGTGTCGAGTCTAGAGACTCACTCGTAGTTTAAACACTTAGAAATCTCTTTTTGTTTTTAGAGCACTAGTGAGGATTTCTGTGAGACACGCTTTTCTCAGATCTTTTTGTTACCTTAACAAACAGTGAGTTTCACTGCCCCTTTTACTCTTTTAACGCTTTTATTAGGGGGAGATAACATACTCCAACGATTTAGATTTTGTTACTCATTGTATATCACTTGTAAGGCTAACTGGTAACAAACCAACTAAGTCCTTCTGAACATCGAACTGGTTAATATTTGGATAATAGCGAGTCACCTTTGAGTAGTACTACTGGGTTTGACAAACCCCACCCAACTTTAAACTCGACTGTAGGTCGAGTGGGTGTAATTTTTTCTAACACATTACCATAGTCATGGTTGACATGGTGGCAAGGCAATCTTTAAACAGTCAGCTTCGGTGTCGAACACTTAGTAATAGATGCTTGATAGGTTAGCTACATATTGATATATAATTGACTTAACACTATCTGGTAACGCTAAAACGCAACGCTTAATTTACGTAAACCTGTGAACTCACCAACCCCGTGTTGACACTTTTAGTATGTTTATCTCAGGTAGCCGGGGCGGGCATGCGGTATAGGACATGCATTCTCTGAACACCATTGTTTTAAACTTCTTTCAATTTTTATCATAATAACTGTGTATTAAGTCATCCTGTGTGGCGTAACTATTTGCTTTAAAATTTTACGCTTCCGCACTTTTACATAAGACTTGTTTGTCTTGGTGGTTTTTGAAAACTTTAAATATGGTGTTTGATATAACTAATGATTCCGATCCTGTAAGTTCACACCCTCTGACGGTAAAACTCCGTTAGTGGATTTTGAGGGTGTGATAGACACTCCATTGCCAAATGCCCGCCGTTCCCGCAGACGAAACACGCCTTCATCCTTCTTCTACTGTCAACGGAAGCACTTGCCTCAAGTTGGAATTCCTTCTTAGGAAAGGTTTTTCCATTCTTCTTACCCCTTGGTGCAACCTTCTGATTTTGCTTGTAATAGGGAACATATAGACGATGAACACAATTTCTGGCTATAAGTCATGGTGTGCCACAATGGTAGCATGTTTGCCTCTTAATATAAGTAGCATCCAGTAATTTATCAACACATGGAGATCTGGAGGATCTATGAGGACGAGACTGTCCTTGTTGTGCTGATTTCTTATGTGCCTTCCCTTTGTTGCCACAACTCTGTGGATTATTATTAATACAATTTTGTGTTGTGGTGTCATTTGAGTTTTATGACACGTTAGAATAATATTCATTTTCACTAGCATGAACCCATTTACTATCAGAAGCAACACCATTTACTATATCTGCACATCAAGTAGAAGCATCAAAATCGTTCACACATTTAAAAACAGGCTTGATTTCCTCTAGGGATCCTGATCCAACAATTTCAGATTGAACCTGTTTACCATACTTCATGTCTTTTACCTTTTCTTCCTGCTCTTTGGTAAGAGGAAGACTAGTATAGTTGTCATTGTATGGTGGAGGTACTTGACTATATCCTATACCCTCACCTTCGTTTTCTTTCCACCATAATTTATTTTCAATCATTGAATTGACTACTTTACTGGAACCATCGAATTTTTTAAAGTCTAGTTCAACCCTTTCAAATTTACTAGTTAGATTCAAAATTTCCAATTTGGAAGCTTCCAGTTTAGCAGTTAATTCCGAGATTTCTTGTTTGGCATCAAATAAATGACAGCATTTTAAATTTAATTCAGACTTAAGTTTTGAAAAATCCTTTTGAGTTGCTTCTATCTTATCAAGAAACCCTTTTTCATTTTTCTTAAGTTTGAAATTTTCATATTTTATTCTGTCCATATCTCTAATTAAGTTATCATATGGAGCTTATATAACTCTATCTTATCGACACAATCTAGAGAACATGGTTGAAAACTTACCTCAGATGAATTTAGAGAAGTGAACGCCATATATGCGAATTGAAGTTCCTTGATTTTCTCCTCAGTAACATTTTCTTCTCCGGTGTTTTCAACATTTGCGAAGTTTGCGGTTTGATTTCCAATGTTGAGAGCAGCCATCTGATCCTCCCAATGGAATTGTTGAGCAACCAATCCTCTTTTACCATTTCCCTAACTACCTCCAACCTCACCTCTAGCATTACTCATTGGAACCAGTGCCCTTTCTGTGTTTCCATCCTTTGCTAGGTTAGTACATTCACGAGCAAAATGTCCCGGCTCGTGACAGTTGTAGCATCTCAGAGTGTCTTTGTTAAAGCCCACCTTCTGATTATTTGGCATATTCCAATTGTTTCTACTCGTCCTCTTAGTGAACTTCTTGGCCCGGAATACTGCCATGGCGATTTGCCAAGAAATATCCATTTCTTCAACATCGTCAGGATGAATCTGATCGAGTTCAGCAGCAACCACAAGGTGAACCAGGTCTCCAGCTAAAACTGCATTATAACAGTTCATGAATCCCACCATTAGAGCTATATTCTCCTAAGTCTCTTTTGGAATAGAGGGAATCTGACTGGAATTCTGACTGTAAGTTACTCCAGAGGATGAGACCTTTCCATTGTCAGCTGAAGATTTACCAGACTTAGTGAAGAATATTGGAGCTGGTTAGGGTGGAATGGAAGATGATTGGCCTTGAGTGGATGTGAACATTTGAAAGTTCCCCTGAGGTGGTTGTTGAGTAGCCTTGAACATTAAGAAACTGTCTTGAGAGATGAGAGCATTATTGGAAGCAACGTTGTACCCAGCTGCACTGTAGGAGTTTGCATGATTTATTGCACGTTGCTTGTCATCCATATCACATGCCTTGATAGTAGCCATCATCTCAGAGAGAGACATTCTGTTGAGATCTTTAGTCTTTTTGATAACAACAACATTCATATCCCAACTCTTTGGCAATGAGTTCACCAACTTGTTGTTTATCTCGGAGGTTGCTAGATAAATACTTGCTGATCTTATTTCAGTCACCAATGCTATGAATCTTTGGAGTTGAGTTTCCAACGTTTCCCCTAGAACATGATTAAACATGTTGAACTTTTGTCGCCACAAGTCTTGGCGACCTTTTTATATCTTCGTTTCCCTCATATACCTCAATCAGCGCCTCCCACAATTCTTTAGCAGATTGGAGTTCTCTAAAGCCAAGGGCAATCTCATGTGAGAGTGCCATGGTTAAAGTTGAAATATCCTTTTCATCTTCCTCAACTTTTGCAAAGTCATCATTGTCATACAATGCAACGGGCTTCACAATTACCTCAGTTGAGTTCTCCTTTTGATAAGTGATTCTTTGAGCCCCCCTAACAATACTTCTCCAAACTTTGGCATCTTTCATCTTAACATATTTCTCAAACCGAAACTTCCATTCACTAAGCCCCTCATGAGACAAGAGACGGGTTATACGAGTGGTGGTCCCCATTATTGAGTCCAATTCTTGATGGAGTGAAGAATTGGCTAAAGCATTGTTATTTGTTAGCTGGTCCATTTTGAATTAGTCCAAGAGGTTTTATAGTCCAAATACCAGGCCCAAATTCAATTACTCAAGCCCAAACAGAGATTACAGTTCACTCAGCCGAGAACCAAATGATTGACCAAAGGTTGACCGAGAACAAGATGTTGTTGACCAAAACTTAACCGAGAACCAAAGATTTGACCGAGAACTAATGGCACCGAGAACTACAAAAAATGACCGAAAACCCAAAGTCAACCGAGAACTTCCTTAGCTGAAAAATAGTAATAGCCGAGAACCAATTGTAGCCGAAAATTAAGTGTAACCGATAACTGATTGTGGCCGAAAACTTGTTGTGGCCGAGAACTGATTGTGGCCGAGAACACGTTGTAGCTGGGAACTGATTGTGGCCGAGAACACTGATTCTACACAAAAGTCAATCAAGATCGTAACTAACTTCCGAGAAAAAGGAATTTGATTTGTTTCCAAACCAAAATCAATCTTTTACTAAAACAAGCAGATCCTCCTATTCTCCGATCACTTGTTCACCGGAAATACAAACAAAACCACCAAAAGATCAAGATATTGAATCCTTGATATCATAATAACGAGCCGGAATAGGTCTAAGGCTCTGGTACCAATTGTAAGTTCCGAATCTGGATCACTACAATTATGTTATCAACAATCTAGTCGTTGGTGCGGAATTCCAACACTAGATGATTCAAGAACACAAACACGTAACACAAGAATTACTTCAAAACATACGTATTATTATACGTCGGGTGCTTAAGCACGGTGATTACAAATACGTCTAGTAAACCTTTAGACGGCCAAAAACAAGTGAACGAACAACCTAGAACCCTATACAATGCTAACTATATATAGGGTACTCAATACACAAGCCCAAAAGTGACCAAAAGCCCACTGAGATCCAAAGGGATCTCGGTTTACATATGCAGCCCAATACAAACAAATAGACTAAGTACAAACAAAAACATCCTAGTCCAACAAAGCCCAAGCCCAACCGAAATCCCTATGGATTTCGGTACTACATCATCATAATCATAATGCAATTCTTCAACTCGTCTTCGTTTATGTCACTTCCAACTAGATCATGTCATGGCCTTTTGATATGCGTCAGTCTAACCAAATTATGACCCAACATCTTGATTGTTCGGGGCCAAGCCCATTAGCATACGATCTCCTTTGACTATCGACCAACATCACACTTGGTAGCTAACAATAAGTTTACTTTTATATATAAAAAATCTAGCCCCGTTTGGGGTTGTTACATTACCCATACTAATTAAGAATTTATAATTAATAAACAAATTAAATATATTATTAGAAAAAGAAACTAAATAAAATATGTTAAACAAAAACCCCGTTAAGTCTTAGCATGTTTGGATTTAACGGAGTTTTTGGATGACAGTTAGTTTAAATGACAAAAATACAAATGTATTTTGCTATATAAAGAACATCGCCCGCAAATAAAATTTTTAAAGGATCTGATTCATAAATCGCATATATTTAATGAACAAAATTTGTAATTCTATCTTAAAAGAATTATGACTTATTAGATAAATGAATTCTAACCACAAGCTTTCGTCAAATAATAATAATAATAATTGTTTTGAAACAACGACCTATTAACATCCAACATTCATAGTAGATAAATATAAGAACATAATATAGAGAGAGATGGTATGAAATGATGAATAAGAGAAGTCTTCTTATTGAGTTTATAAGATCAAATACAAGAACCCTCTATTTATAGAGTCATAATATTAATACAACTTAATGGTAATGGGGGTTTAGAATGTGGATAGTCATCAAATCATAATTGTTCATAACACTCCCCCTTAACTATCCATGTGATAAAGCAAATATACGCCTATGATGTTGCCTCGTTAAAAACCTTGCTAGGAAAACCCATTAGGACAAAACCATAGCTAAGGGAAAAAGAGTGCAACACGAATAATACTCCCCCTCATTTATACATCCTTTAAGTGACGGGTTCCAATCTTCTGGAAAAGTTTGTTTAAGACTTTCGTAACAAGCAGTCCACCGCTTGATCTTATAATGTACACTTCCTTATTTGGATACCCCCCTCATTTATTCATTCGTAAGTTATGAGTTTCGATCTTGGAAAGTTTGTTTGAGACTTTTATAGTTAACAATCCGCCGCTTGATCTTGTAGCTTACACTTCATTATTTGGAGAAATCTTCGTGTATGACTAATAGTACATCATCTTGTAAATAAGTGACTTGTAGTGCCTTATCTTGTAAATAAGTACCACAACATCTATGACTTTGCTATATTGCATTCCCTGCACCGACATAACTAAAAAAACCTTTTTTACGGGTTAGTAAATATAAACTCATATCTTTCATACCTTGAATGTATCAAAATATTTATGTTTAGCTCATTTTGAAGCCTCTTCACTTGAAACAAGTTATATCTTATCAATAAATATAAATAAATAATATATCTAGTTATGTATAACTAGCAATAAATATTGCACCAATTGCAATAAACTATAGTACTTCTTGACGAAGAGGTTGGATTTAGAATTAGGGTAATTTGTTTTATATGAGATGAACTTCATTCGTATTAAAATGCTTCAACATTTTATATATGAAGTCTGATTTTTAAAAATATCATTATAGAAATTCTCTACACGCATACCATCTCTTTATAAGATACAATGCAATCATTAATATGATATTATTGATTTAATATTAAAATATTCCATACATGGATCAAATATATCATATTCATATCTCTTTTCCAAGAGATAGTCACTGAGTTGACTATATCATTTCTGAATCGGCTTTTATATTTCATGTATAGAACTTGCTAATTTCATATAATAATTTTCTTGAGCTTTTAGCTTAAATTCTTCATTCACCTATAATTTATCATGAACCTCCTTCTATGTTAACCAATCATATATACAATATACGACTCAAAAAGGTTTTGCAATCCATCATGAACTTCCTTCCACGTTAACCAATCATGCATACAATATACGACTCAAAAGGTTATGCAATCCATCATGAACTTCCTTCCATGTTAACCAATCATGTATATAAATTTACTCTTCAAGAGATTGGCACATAAACTTCATCTGGTTAGCACTTTCTTTTCTATGTCATATTTAAAGATGTCATCAAGAATTATTTTAATTTCATTCCATATTATACCATTCTTGTACATAGTTTATTCAATATCACCATATGCTTATTAATGCATAGGAATTACATCCTTAAGATACTTTCTTTTAACCAATAAATCGTGTTAGGAAACTCACCAGGAGTTCCATATATATTCCATTCATCGACGTATACAAGAATAATATGTACTCGGATCCAAATTTATATAATACAATCATATCGTTCTGGAGAATTTATATATATGATTTTAGGAATTTCAATCCTTCAAGGATAAATTTCATTGTTGTAACATCCCAATTTTTTTGTTAGGTTAATAATAAGAATAATAAAATATGATAGGATAAGTAGGCTTTTAGATGGAATTAATTATGGACCAAAAGGGAAAGATGGGCCATAGGTCCATGGGCTTAAGGGAGTATAAATACCCCTTAAACCCTAATCCTTTCCATTTTTATCCAAATCCATACCATAGCCTACACCTTGATAACACACACAAACACCATCCTATAACCCGAGCCAAGATTCTAAAATGGAAACCCGAACCCGTTGGTGCTAGATCATCGTGAAGAACCAAAACAACATCAAGACTAGACCGTGTTCGTTTAACCGACTCGTTTAAGGTATGTTTATATCAAGAACTTGTTCGTAAAGTTCGGTTTTAGTCTAGAATTCATAGATCTGTTTTAGTATGGTAAAAACGAATCCAACAAAGCCAAACTTACTGAAATTGATTAACGTTTGATAGGTTAATTGTTAACCTAAATAACCCGTATTATAGATGCTTAAATCGCACCCTACAAACACGAATATCTGGATGATTGGACCCTTGGGGTTTGTAGGCGCTGCATAGGCGATTCCAACGGTACCTAAATCATGTTATTTCGTTAAGAAACGAAGATTTAATTGCAGATCAGAGATATGTTGACTGTTTACGTTCTTGGTGAATTTTACTTTGACCCTGTAGTCAAAGTTTGGATAAGAACGGAGGTGATTCGTTATGATTGACTAATTCGTTACGCGTTCATAACGAATGGGACCCAATTCGTGAGACTTGACAACGAATGAGCTCTTAGTTCGTTATCTATCCATTCGTTAGATAAGATAACGAATCTGGTAATTCGTTATATGCTCAATCGCTATGCTAATTTAACGAATCAAATGATGTTCAAATAACGAATTAGCATAACGAATCAAGTAACGAATCAGGTGATTCGTTACTTACCAACTCGTTATGTGAGGATAACGAACCAGACGGCGAATCAAGTTATGATGAGATAACGAATCAGAATAGCGAATTAGACCACGAATCAGGCTTAATTCGTTATAGATATTTAGTTAGCGAATTAAATAATAATTTAATTTTCTAATGAAAAATGTGTTAAGACAGTTAATGTAAATAAAATTTTTCCAAGCTGGCCTGGCAGCTCGACCCCAGCCAGGAGCTCTGCCCCTTGGACCCTGCTAGGGGCAGCCGCCCCTAGACCCCGCTGCCAGGGGCGCTACTCCCGGACCCCCGTTCATTGAGGGTAATAATTAAACTAGAAACGCGGTATGGAAAGTGATAGTAATCAACACGCATAATTGTTATACAGCTAGCCGTGCACAGTCAAGAAAGGAGTAACCATTAACGGAAGAAGTAACCGAGTTCAGGTGAGTTTCTAGCCCCACTTCCTTGTTATGTTTTCGGGGCTGTGTGCATACTCGATGTGACAGTTAATACACTTAACTTAAATGGTAAGTGTATGCCATGTATGTTATATGTGTTAGATACGACTGATTTCTTGTCGGTACGTGAACGATCTTCGGATATTGCATGTACCGTTAGGTTATATATAAAGATATGGATATTGTATGTAATGCAGGGATGATTACTTGTCGGTACGTGAACGATCTTCGGATATTGCATGTATTGCCAAGAATAGCGATGATTGTCTCCTTATATGGATATTAAATGATAGCTTATACATAGAGTTCCCTCTACGGATAATATATAGAGTGTTCCTTAAATGGAAAGTATAGTGTTCCTTTAATGGAAAGCCCAACGTTCCTTTAATGGAAAGCATAGTGTTGCTTTAATGGAAAGCCCAGTGTTCCTTTGATGGAAAGCCTAGTGTTCCTTAAATGGAAAGCATAGTGTTCCTTCTATGGAAGTATATAGGATGCTCCTTCTTTGGAAAATTTATATATAGAGTGTCCTTCTATGGAGAATATAGACAGTAGGATAATAGTAATAGTTCTTTTAATAGATATTATGTGACGTCCTCTTATGGATATTTTTACAAGGTTAAGATATGTATGTATGTAAGATATGTGTATGTATTGTCTGTCGCCTGATTAACTAGAACTCACTCAGCGTAGCTGACTTTTAGTATGCACGCAGGTATATATGTTTATCGAGAAGGCAAGAGGATGACACATAGCATGGATTGAACGGCTGGCATATGAAGATAGAAGAAACGATGTTTTAACTATGATGTCTAATGTTATGGTTTCAAAGAAAAGATTAAATGTTTTGTAACAAATGATTAATATTTTATATTTCGCGAAAGTTTTAATTAACTCTGATTTATAAGAACTGTGTTTATGAGTAAATCCAACGTTAAAGTGAGGCACCGAGAACGTTAAAGAGAATCTTTCATTATACCTCGACTTGACCATTTTCATTACTTGCTCCATTTTCGAGGATTTTTATTCTTGAACCGAATAGTTTAACACGCTTCAGGCGTGCCATAGATTCATTACCAGTGTATGGTTATCCTTTTAATAACATTCATCGGAGAAATAGAAGTTGTTATACGTGACTTAGCTAGTCACTCTATTTAGGTCAGTGAATGCATCTGTGAATGCATCTGGTAGTTAATTCGCTAATTATTGTATATGAATTATCTTTTTAACTTATTGTTTGCACTTTTTAACTTGAGGATCAACATAATGATAATTCATTACAACTTTTTAATTTTCCAACTGCTTCTTATTTCCCCATCATGTTGGAAGTATTATTTTGTTTTAGTAAAAATCAATATTGAGTCGTAACAGAATCCAACGTTAATGACTCTAAATACATAATTATCAATACTTTTCCATATCCATCATATATTCCAAACCTTCCTTGATGTCTCATATTTGTGCACTATGGTGGAGTAATTGCAATGTGTTATACACTTTTAAAAACTATAAATGGGAAATATTTGGTTCCTGACCGAAAACCAATTGTAATGGGGATGAAGTATTATAACTTATTGGCAATATGCGAATTAATAATACGTCACGTAAAAATAGATGCTGCAACATACAAATATGAACTCTTGCTCTCATGATTATTGGTTTTGCAATCAATCATAGACGTTAGATCATCGTCATCGACGAAAGCAAAAATTCCTCACATGTAGTTTAACACGTATTCCAATAATCATTACTAAAATGGGAGGAAAGATCACCAGATTTATCAAAATAGTCTAGAATAATGTGCTCACTATCAGCTAAGTCACAAGTCACGCAAACTTCAGGTTGCGAATTTGATAACCATTTTGACGATGCATCGATTTTAAAAACACTAAATGGTATCATGTCAGGATATGCATATCCTTTTGTCATTTTCATAGTATATTAGAAATTTACACCCAACTTAGTTGGTTAATAATTAACTTCCCTTTGAGAGCACACGTTGTATGTTGAATTACCATGAAGAATTTTCTGGTTCTTCAATATTTTCACATCATCAATGAAGCGGAATGGTCTAACCGGTCAAGCCAATATATTTTACAATCATGATCCATAAATTTCCGGTTTATGATCATACATGTTTTAGATTCACTCGTGTTTGTTTATTACATGACAAAAAATACGAGAGAATAATGTATCGTCATTCCAAACATCCATGTTAAAACACGTTTCCCGTATGTTATTCTCGTATAATCACTCCCATAGAGTGCCACTTGTGGTCAATTTTAATATTAACATGGTTGATCTCATTATCAATATGAGGGTCATTACAATTCCTCATTTACTATGATCATGACATTTATAATGATCGTTGTATAATCATCACCTTATTAAGCATGAGCATTATAACAATTTCTTCAATTACCATGATCTCAGGCTTTACACCTATATCATCGCATTCACTTCAAGAAATGAATTATTAACCATACAACTTTCATGGTGACATCATTACAATTTCCTTATATATGTGCATGATTACGATCTTTTTTTAGATCATTATATCACCACATGTCATTAACTTCAGGGTAAGGATTAGAACCACACAACTTTTATAGTTAGTTATTTCAAACCGCTTTTACTAATTATATAATATTGTTACTTAATGAGCATATGAGGCATGACAAATGAAAATGTTTTATTCAACCTTTTCTTGTGAATATACTTCTCATCATATAACATCAACTAACAAGTATGATCAAATAATGCTCATTTGCATTTTAATCTTTCATAAATCTATAATGAACTTTAGGGAGCATGACACTTCGAGTCTCTTATAAAAGAGATAATCGTGAAGTGCTTATATGCATCAATTGGTTTTTTAATAGCTTTATTCGACACCCTCTAAAGATAATTTATAGCATTTAATGCTAAGTTAAATCATGTATTTGTCAACATGATAACAGACCATCATAAAACAAATCATCTAATGTCTCTTTGTAATCGCAACAGTAACAATCTTGCAATAATAAATCATTCTATATAATTTAAATATGTTTCGTATGGACAAAAAAATTTATCAATTTACCAATGAATAAAGAATGTGTTTATGTTGATGTAATGGAAATAATGCCTATAATTTGTTCTTTATAGGACT
Source organism: Bidens hawaiensis (assembly GCF_021521415.1). Taxonomy (NCBI): domain Eukaryota; kingdom Viridiplantae; phylum Streptophyta; class Magnoliopsida; order Asterales; family Asteraceae; genus Bidens; species Bidens hawaiensis. The sequence continues at coordinate 35,972 of NW_027497276.1, read as the reverse complement.
TAAATTAAAAAAATTACAAGTTTTGATAAGTGATAAGTTATTATAGTCTCGTTTGCTTTCAAAAGTTTTTAATTACATAAATATAAATAAAGTATATACAAGTTTTTGGTTATATATGTAATCAACAATGTCAAATATAGTTTAATTCAAACTAACTATGCCAAAAATAAGATTGAGAAGCTGAAGATTCATTTTGCATTCATCTATATTTGAAAGACGATAATTTTTTTTAGGTTCGACATGTAGCTAGATTATATATAAATGCATACTTCTATGTTAAACCAAGTAGTTGAATTGGAACATAAACGTGTACCTCTAATTATTTTTATGTGAATAAGTATCAACTTAAATTATATGTTTGATTTAAAACAGAAAGGTCAGCAATTAATCATAATAAATGGTTGAAAATGTTTTAAACTTTGTATTAAATAAGAATACTAACCAAAACTACCAATTTAAATGATTTTATGATTTTATCATCATTTTAAATGCAACAATTTTGAACCCAACCCATTTTATATTTTTTTATTTTGCAACCCACAATTAATTTAGTCAATACCTCCCCATAATCAACAAGTCAAACTAGTATGCAAAATATTTAGAAAATAAACTCTCAAATCGTATGAATCATTTCACACAGACTTCTATCCATATATTTGTTCGGCCGTTTTAACTTTTAACACACAAATAAGATTGGTTCCTTCCCCATATAAAGGAAAAATAAATTTTTTAGTACAACTTTTAGCGATTAGCCTAAGCTTATACATAAGTTTAGTTCGTAATTGCTTTCATATTATAAGGTTCTAAAAGAATCAAATAATCAATTAAATAAAGTGAGGTTTTGCAATCAGAATATTGTTTCAGAAAATATTTTATCTTCTTCTACAAAAATAAATTATTTAACATAATTAAATAAAATCTTATAGATTTCAAACTTTAAATTTGGTCCAAAAGATCTATTGTATGATATCTAAAAATTTCCTTTCAGAACCAATATGCATTGGCTTTTGGATGATAACAATAGAAATATAATTTAACTAGTTATATAATATTTATATAGTACGAGATTAATAAAAGAACTCCAAAAGTTTAAAAAAAAAAAACTTACTTGTGGGATGATATGATCTGCCTTATGTTAGTATGATCTATTTTGAAAGCATGTCGCGTTGATAACGTGTTGTGAAACAACGACATGTTAACATCCAACATTCATAGTAGATAAATATAAGAACATAATAGAGAGAGATGGTATGAAATGATGAATAAGAGAAGTCTTCTTATTGAGTTTATAAGATCAAATACAAGAACCCTCTATTTATAGAGTCATAATATTAATACAAGTTAATGGTAATAGGGGTTTAGAATGTGGATAATAATAATAATAATAATAATAATAATAATAATAATAACGGATGGTATTAATTCTTGTAAACTTATAAGTTGTATTTGGTTTAGTACCATTTTGACAACTTAAAATAAATATTTAACGCGACCATAAATATCCCAAATCCGTCATTAGCATTTTTTTTACCATACTTGTTAGTTATAACTCGTTATACATTTAACACTAGTCACCTTTTGTGACACCCTGCATTTTCAAGTTAATTTTTTTAACCAAAACTCCGTTATCTTACACATCATACATAACATTTATACGAGTACGTAACGAGTCACACACATGAGTCTGTCGATGATTAATGTCGACTTAGATATGTTTAAATAATGGATATAATTGTTACGTGCTAGATGATTTTATGTGTTACACGATTTAGTACATTATACTCACTTAACATGCTATTAGTTATTATATAAATATAATACCTCAAGCATATGTTTATAATATTATCTGTGTGAAATTACATGCTAAATGATTATGAGTTTAGTTTATAGCTTGTTTCATGAAATTTCGATCGATTGCGCATGATTTGTACGATTTCGGCTTTTATAAAATAGTTTTAGCAAAGGTATCAATGAGACTTTATTTTTATTAACCTGGTTTAGTATTTTAGACATAATGATTTGTTATAACCTGGTTTGAAATTAAAAAGGTTGATTTAAGTTAATACTTGTTTCAACAAGGACTATTCTTGTAAATATGATTTAATGTAATATTAAATAAAACAATCTCTAATTCACCCTAAAACATATGATCAGCTTCCCTCTCCCTCTCCACCATCGTGAAAAGCTAACCCTAGTTCATCTTCTACTTCTAATTCTAGGTGTTAATTGATCATTCAAGCATTCTTACACATGTAACTAGTAAGTATTATGCTTAATTTTATCTCTTTGTATAGTTTTTAATGAGTTATTGTGAAACCCTATATGTTAAATCTCTATAATTTTAATGATTATGATGTAGAGATGTCATAAACATGTTAGGGTTTGAGTTTTGACTACAGTTTGCTGATAGATTCATTCTCGTTTGTTAATTGGTCTGTAACTCGATGTTAAATAAAGCTATTGATCTATTCTTGATTCTAGGATATAGTATTCTGAGTCTAGTTTTCAAAAAGGTAAATTTGTAATAATTGTATGAGGTTTGAATATTTTTTATGATTTTACAAAAATATGTGTCAAAGCTGATTCAGGGAGTTATATTCTGGTTTGTTTTTCCGACACCATAAATCCCTAATGACATAACCAAATGGGTTGGTTTCACTTCTGGAAATTAGTATTATGAGTTTAGAAGACAATCCAACTGGCCTTTCACAATTTGGATGAGATAACCGTGAAACTAAGTTTTGTTTCGCAATATGATGAATTATATGTACCTACCTGTGATGACTGATTTATTGTGAATGGTTTACAGAAAGAAAAAATATAGTAAAAATATATTGAGAAACCCAATCCCTACATCTTCTATGGTAATTTTGGTGGGATTTATTTTTTTAGAAATACTTAGTTAAATAAATTGGATTGTACATGTGAAATTCAGTCCTGAAAACTACTTGATCAGATTTTGATATACTTGGCAATTGCTTAATGGTTTGATCACGATGTAACATATGATGCATTTTAGAACAACTTAGAACTATTGGCTTTAATTTCAATCACCAACGAATCGTCGGGTCAAGCTTGTGTTTGTGTGTGAGTCCATACGTGAGTTTTAGAGTCATGTATTGCTAAACACATTCTCTTAACATAAACACTTCTACTAGGTAACAGTTAACAAGTCAAGTGCATCCTTTCGGTATTGAGAAAAAGTCTATTAACGCGACACCACGTGAGTTCATGCTTTCTCCTATTTGTTTTCTGGTGAGAAAACACAAACTGTTTTTGTATATTTGTTTCCTAGATTGAAAACACAAAACATTTTCCTTACTGGTTTTCTAGATTGAAAACACAAAAGGTTTTCCTATACTTGTTTTCTGGATTGAAAACACGGACATACATATTGATTTTCTGAGGAAAACGTAACTACTTATTTTGGATTTATTTAGTTTCTTATATATCAGAAGTGTATACTAGATGCCCTCATATCACTTAAAGTCCTTACATACATTGAACTGTTAGGATGGGATCGCGGGGAAATTTAAGTAGTCCTATTGGGTTTTACAAACCCCACCTACTAAAACTTGACCAGAGGTCGGACGGATGTAAATTGTCCTAATATACGTGCGCCAGTGTTTTGTGATAGACCTGGTAAGAAGGCATACAGGCAGTCAGCTTTGGTTCAAACGTCTAGTAGCTTGTAAATGGGTTAGCTACCCAGGTATATTTGAAAAGTGCTAAATCTACTTGTACATACATTACTTATGCTAAGTATACTATACATACTACTTTTTACTCTAACTTATGAACTCACCAACCTCGTGTTGACCCTTGAGTATTTATGCTTGCCCAGGTTGCTAGATGAGCTAAGGAGCAAGTTGCATTGCATATGTCTGGAGTCACACTTTTCTCATGAACTTTTATTTCACATTGTATATATTTGATGGGTTGTGCATGTTTGAGTACGTGGTTATTATTTTAAACCATTTACTTTTACGAATCCACAAAACTTAAACTGTTTGGTTTGTTTTTTTTCCTCATGTTTGAATGAGAATTAAATAATGTTTTGAATATTTTATATTGGTTGTTTTGTATAACAAATGAGCTAGATCATAGTATGTCACTCACCTCACGATAAACCTCCGTTAGTCAAAATTTGAGGGTGTGACAGATTGGTATTAGATCCATTGGTTATAGTGAACTCGGTTTGTTTTCAAAAAACTGGTCTATGAACTTTTTAAAGTTCAACAAGAATTTTTCAAACGTGTCAACCCATCGGTCATTTTTTTTTCATGCATTGCATTACATACGTACATTGCATTCACATACACTATGTCATTGATATGCCAACACTTCCATGTTACCATCCCTAGCTGATAATATATATTTTAACATGGTATCTCGTGTCTTGCTTCGCGTCCGGTTATGTATTTTGACGCCACCACTAGTTCGGAAGAGGTCTGGTCTAGCATCCGTGAAAGGTGACGAGGCACGTGAGGAGTCGACTCACGCTAGTGCCCTAGGTGACACCAACGAGTGGTAGTATTTATCGGACTTAATGAGGCACTAGATTAATCGAGAACTAGTTTCCCCTCCCTATTCTTTTGGCATTACCTCATTAACGTTAACTACTTCTTTTGGCATTACCCCAATGTTTTTTAACATATCTATTTAAAAAAATTCAATTTATGTTTATGTTTGATGATTACATGATCTACGACTATGATCTTTTGGCACTGGTACCTATTCCTCATCTAGTATGATCATACATTTACCCATGTATGTTGATTTCGTATCAATAGGAGCGGGTTCACATCTATTTAGTTGTTTACATTGTCGATCTTGAAGAAATTCAAGAACCACAAACAACCGCTGAGGAAGTTGGAGCGTCTGATCAACAAGTTGTTGTTGCTAATACATCAGACATGAACACGAGCGTTTGCAGAAGTAGTAGGACTCCCGTACCAAATTCTAGATACTTCTGGCATTTAGATGGTCCCGAAGTCTTATTAGTAGCCGAGTCTAATGACGAATCTACTAACTAAAATCTGCTATCTTGGATCCGGAATCTGAGAAATGGCGAGATGCCATGAACGCCGAGATGCAGCCTATGCATGACAACCAAGTTTGGAACTTGGTTGAGCTACCCCCCGATGGTCGAGCAATAGGGAGAAAGTGGATTTTCAAAAGAAAAACCGACATGCATGAAAATGTACAAACCTATAAAGCACGGCTAGTAGCGAAAGGTTTTACTCAAATTCAAGGTGTTGACTATGATGAACCCCTTTCGCCCGTTGCTATGACTAAGTCAATAAGGATATTGCTTGCTATAGCCGCGTACTACGACTACGAGATATGGCAAATGGATGTCAAAACCACTTTTCTCAATGGACATCTTTCTGAAGATGTCTATATGGTTCAGCCTGAAGGTTTTATCGATCCCAAATACCCTAATAGGGTTTGCAAATTGAATAAGTCTATTTAGGGACTTAAACAAGCATCTCGCAGCTGGAATCTTCACTTTGATGAGAAAATCAAAGAGTTTGGTTTTATCAAAAATGAAGATGAGCCTTGTGTTTACAGAAAGGCTAGTGAGAGCATTATATCAATCCTCATCTTGTATGTGGATGATATATTGATCATTGGAAACAACATTCCTATGCATAAGGAAGTTAAGCACTGGTTGGAATCTTGTTTTGCAATGAAGGATCTTGGAGAAGCCGCATATATTCTGGGAATAAAGATCTACCGAGATAAATCCAAGCGGCTTCTAGGGCTAAGTCAAAGTACTTACATAGACAAAGTAATGGTACGCTTCTCAATGGAAAAATCCAAGAAAGAAGCTGTTCCAATTACTAAGAGAACCATGTTGAACAAATCGCAATCTACGACAACGGACATTGAATCAAAGGTCATGCAAGCAATTCCATATGCTTCTACGGTTGTTATATCATGTATGCTATGTTGTGTACTAGGCCAGACGTCTCGTATGCCTTGAGCATGACCAGTCATTTTCAGCGGATTCTTGACATTGCCCATTGGACTGCTGTAAAGAACATTCTAAGGTACTTGAATAGGACCAAGGATATGTTCTTGGTGTTTGGGGGAGTGGAAGAGGAGCTCACTGTAAGATGTCTAGCTTCCAGACTGACCGAGATGATTCTCTCTCACAGTCAGGATTGGTTTTCACATGAAGGAGCTATTTTTCGGAAGAGCCCCAAACAGAGTGTAGTGGCGGATTCAACCACCGAATCCGAGTATTAGCTGCATCAGATGCTGCTAAGGAGGCTGCTTGGATGAAGAAGTTCATCACCGACCTCGATGTGGTTCCGAGTATCAACAAACCAATCAAGGTGTTCTGTGATAACACAGGTGCTATTGCTCAGGCCAAAGAGCCAAGGTCTCATTACAGAACCAAGCATCTCCTAAGGAAGTTCCATCTTATTCGAGAAATATTGGAACGAGGTGACATCGTAATAAGCAAAGTTAACACAGATTGAAACCTAGCAGACCCATTCACTAAGCCAATGACTCAGGACAAACTTGATTAGCATAAAGATGCTATCGGGCTTAGATTTGCTAGTGATTTATTTTGATTTAGTATTTAGTTGTATGAACGTTTAAGCAGTTGTAGTTTTTAGTTCACTTTTGATTTAATGGTTAAATGCAAACGTTGAATGATACAATTGTGTTCCTTTTAATACGTTTAATATGTGAATATTATATTCTAAATTATCCGTAGTCGGTCAGATTCATGGGAACGATTCTGAATTAAGACTATTCTGACTTTGGACTCAAGGAGTTGACATCCAAACTCAAAGACCTCATTATGAATGACGTTGGATGTAACTCGCATCAAATCATCTTCATGGATCTTGATTGATGTGGTCTAAATTATACATATTATTATATAAATATTCTCTGCACTTTGAAGTACTTTGAGCCAGATTTTTATTGAATATTATTCTAAATTAATTCACATGTGAGTTTTTAAGGTTTTAAGAGATAATAAGCTAAAATGATCAAACTAATCTTTAAAACTAAAATAAGATGAATGAAGATATACTTTATGATCGTTGATATTTTTGTTCCTAATATGTATACATGGTGTTAATTGCTATAGGAATAAGAATGTGATTGTTGTGGTTTAACCAGGTTCCCACCAGAAAAGTGTATTATATATATTTCAATTTATTATTGGTTAATTGAAATGTAGGAGTAACACTATGAAGACTTTACGTAAACTTCAATGGGCCTAGATCAATGAGTGTATGAGTAATATTAGAGCTAAAATGGGCTAGGTAGGTTGGGCCGTAAGAAGGATTTAAAGAAAAGAATTGACGAGAAGAATGAAACAAGAGAAGGCGGTGGGCAATAGGTGATATAAAAAAGGCAGCCGTTGAGGAGAACCCCACACACGAAATCAGATAGCAGCAAAGAGGGCAACGCAAGGAAGGAAAAAATAGGAGCGAAGGCGCGTTGGTTCGAGCAGAGAATGTTTGGTATGGTTGTTGGCTAAACTCTTAGACCGCCTAGGCTTGTGATGAACCACTGTTTGAAGTTTTATTTTATTTGGAATTTGCTTTTCGTTATGTTTTTATGATTCAGTAAATTGTTTGGTTTATTTGATGCGTATGCGTACTTGGTTTTGGTTGTTCTAGTTTTATTATTCCACAAAATTCTTGGTGATTGTTTCATATGATAGGATTTTGTTAGGTCATCTACTGTGTGTTTTTGACTAGTTTATGATTGAATTCGAATAAGATCATAGGAATAATATTATTAGTCAAACGAATAAAAGTGTGCTGCTAACCTAGAAAGCTGTAAGGTGATAGGTTATTGCTAGATCTTTGTTGATTGAGATTGCTAGATTTAGTTCTTCGTAAGGAGTCCGTCTAGGTTTGATTAATTAATATTGTCTAGCGAGTCAATTAAGTTTGTCAAATTACCTTTGATTTCCGCACTATAAGGTAGGTTTTCACTATAAAGGTACTCTATCATAAATAATTAAATAACCGTAAGGAAGTTTAATTCATAAAACTGGCGAGTCTTAAAACTTGTTAGAAATCCATAGGCGTCTTCTTGAAGTGTCAAGGGTCCTGTTCGGGTTTTCTTTTAAGTGTCTATTTTACGATCCCAGTTCCATAACTATTATTTTCCAACTATTTGATAACTGAAACTTTGCGGATTCTAGCCTAAGTGGTTTTTCATCGTCATCTTATTTAAACTCATAAAAATATTCTTTTCGTTTATACTTGTTTTTTATTAATTAGATTTTAATATTAGTTTAATTAATAGTATTATTAATAAACCCCCTTAATATATAAAATAAATACCCGCGTCAGTTAGTAGAGTCTAATTTAGCTAGTTACGTAATTTAAAGAGTGTCGTGGGTTCGATATCCGGACTTACTTAGCTGTACTAGAGTCGACCGGTTCACTTGTCGGTTAGTAGTTTTAGTTAAGATAAGAGTCTAGATTTATTACTTAGTGTCTAGATTAGCTTAATTTTAGTTAATAAATATTAGACTACTTTTAGCACATTAAGTTTTTGGCGCCGTTGTCGGGGACTCTTGGCGATTGCGTTATTAGCGTTACTTGGACTTATTTGCTACATACGTGCTATTTGTTTTATTTTCGTTTGAGTCGTATGAGTCTAAGTAGTTTTTTTCTTTTTATTTTTGTTTTTTTATAGTTTGTTTTGAGTTTTAGGAGTTAGGTTAATATAGTTTAGCTTAATTTCTTTTAATTAGTTTAGTTTTCTTTAATATATTTTTTTATTTTACTATTATTTGGTGCTCGTGATCCTTTTCTGTTTAAGTTTATCTTTGTAGTGATCTTCATGGATTGTTACTACAGGGCCAGAGTTGAAGAAAATCCTCATAAGTATCAAAGAGGTTTAACTATATGGGAGTCAGAAATATAGGCAATTATGGACCACCTAGATAAAAACAGCTACCAGCCTAAATTCTGCATGGTGTATGATAGGATGGGGAATATTATCGGTTGTAAAGACTCATCTGACGCAATGATGGATCACATACCACATCCAGAAGAGATATTATACGATGTTTTACGTGTCACCCATAGCATTAATCCAAAAGCACCACTTTCAGATATCATGGATGATTTTCGGTCGGGCTTAAAGTATCAAATACAATTTTATGAGCCGACGATCAAGTTTGAGGATGTTGGGTTGCAGGATAAGACAGAGGATCGTATTCCCTCTTGGGAGGACGAGTTTAGGGATGAATTTGGTGAAGATTTGGTGGGTTCAGACAATGTGGATGAGAGTGATTTTAACCCTGAAAGAGATCTTGAGGAGCTTGAAGTTTTGTTATTCGGGGAGCCAGTTAAGAAACAAAATGTCAAAGAGGTATCACAAGAGATATCTGAAGAATTGAAGAGTAAAGAATTGCATCTCGTTGTGAAAGAACATCCACGTCTGCACGGTAAAGCGGATATGTTTTTAGAAATAGTTGTTCGTGGATCGCCACGTAAATCAAGAGCCCCAAGAAGGAATATATCTGGGCTCAGGAATCAAAGTGTGTCGAATTGGTCAGATTCTCATAATTTCAATAATGGGTGGATCGAGCTGAATGCGTATTTTTGGGCCTACATGTGTGTGGAAATTAGTTTCTTCCCAACTGATTTTAAGAGGAGAGTGTTGAGGAGCACCGATGGGAAGAGGATCAAGGAGAAGCCTCCTGATTGAGGTTTCGGAAGTAAGTCTGGTTGAAGACTTTTAGTAAACTTAGCGCTTCCCGGGAGGCAACACGGTACTATCTTTTTCTTCTATTTTAATTTCTATTTTGTTTTTACTTCTTTGCTCTGCCGGGTGTTTCTTCTCTTACTTGCAGGTTGTTCCAAGGTTGCTTATGAGATGGTCAATGAGCTATGGTTTTAAACAAGTGTGGGGATGCCACTTGTTTCAGGATTGCTGCTTTTGTTCGTGAAAGATGGCGTTATTTGAAGATAGTTTGCTGATCACGTTGGATTTGGAAGGCACGGAACACGACTCACGAGGCATATCGTATATTTACCAGGGGAGTCTGTTCCAATTCATTAGTCTATTTTTATTTTTTGCTTTATTTTATTTGTAATTTCCTTTTTCTCACATTGAGGACAATGTGAAATTTAAGTGTAGGGATGGGAAATTGATTTTTCGGCACAAATAAAAAAAAATTTAAAAAAAAAAGCTTAAAATTTTTTTTGAAATGTCCCAAAATTTTAAATTTAATTTTTGCAAAAAAATGGAAGATGATAGTAGAATCGGAAATTGGTTTTTCAAACTATTAATAATATGAGATAAATAAAAGAATGTGCACTTAACCCGCAGATTTCTGCCACATAAGTCTTTAAACATGATCACTAAGTACAAAAAGTACAAATACACTACATACTTGATCATCCACGCTGTTAGCCATGTGGGGTCCCCTTGCTTGCGTCTCATTACCATTAAGAAACAGACCACAAGGGACACGCCACATGTAAGCCATACAGATGAAATTTTGCATACTTACCTATGGTAATGGTTCGGTGTATTTGCTTGATAATGGGGGTATGTCATGTTGTGTGGAACACTAGCTATAAATTAATTGTACCTTAATCGTATCTAATGACTGCTTGGTAAACTTTGATGCTTAAACTTAGGTGGATAAACAGTACCCTTGATCGTCTTAACTATTCATGAAAAAAAGAGAGCAACATAAGTTTTAAATCTGCTAATTTTGAGGTTTAAGTTAAGTTGGGGTGGTCTAGTCCGATAAAAGCTGAAAATAAGCGGGTCTTAATTGTGTAAACCACTGAGTAATATTTTTTTCGGATCTTATTTGTCCTGGTAAAGATTAAGGCATGGGTTTAAATGGAGAACAGTATCGGCAATCGCGGTTTTTGCGTTTATCTGAGCTTCAAAATAACCTATATGTTTTTAAAGCCATATTTTTCGATTATGATTCCATTGCAAAATATCTTTTTCAGGGACAAAAAAGGTTTCCTTAGTCGGTCAGATTCATGGGAACGATTATGAATTAAGACTATTCTGACTTTGGACTCAAGGAGTTGACATCCAAACTCAAAGACCTCATTATGAATGACGTTGGATGTAACTCGCATCAAATTATCTTCATGGATCTTGATCATAAGATGTTTTGATAATGGTATACTCATTTAGTATCCTTAGACCTAAGATACATATTAGAACTTTCGTTTACCGAGGAATATTCTTTGATCATGTTAACCATTGTTGCGTAACTGCCAGTCATAAAGACATTGATTGGGAATATTCTGGAGTTCAGTGGGAGTTGTATGTAATCAAGATGGGATTTTGTACTCTTACATGAAATGTAACAGTTAGACATCTTGGCGCCCTCGTTGATTCAAACTGGTAAAGTGTGAGGCCTCACCCAAACTTACTGTTTGTTTGATTGGACCACTTTGACTCAATATCGAGAACTACAATAATTGAACACTATATGAGATTGATTTGATCCATGTCTCATTGTTCAATTGATGTCTCATACCAAAAGGATAGATGACAACGATTACTATGAGTTCATTATCTTGCAATAATGTATTCCAAGATATTTTGGTTAATGAAATTAAAAATGTCATAATCAGTTGGGGACAACTATGTGTAGCTATAGCACCTCTAGCTGTCAGTGTTATGCTACTTGATCCAAAACCGTCCAAGTGGGAGACTGTTGGATATATGTACGGTTCAGGTCAAGTCAACGCGGACCGACCTGGTTGTGTCCCGAGAGAGTTACACCGACGATAACGAACATGAAGCCCACTTAAATAGTTAACTGGGCTAGACACAATTAAATTAGATTATTGATTGACAAAGGCTTTTAGTGTTGTGATTAGGCTCAAAGCCCATTGGGTTTAATGGATGATTAAACCCTAATCCCTTTCTATTAATAGACCTTATCTTAATCATATTATCTAACCTATTCACTTAACAATAAAACCCTAGAAACCATCACCTACCCCCCCCCTCCACCTCCGGCCGTCGCCGCCTTGCTCGCGCCGCCACTGCCTAATTCCGGTCACCGCACCTACCAGCCGTTGCTGTTGTCCGCTGCTGCTGTTCCGAATTTAAAAGAAGATTAAATATGTTAATTAAATTGTATTAAAACCATTAATACAATTTATTGAGTTTGACTATCCTTATTAGTTATTTAAACAAATAAGGATAGTCAAACTCAATAAATTGTTTTAATGAGATACTTAAATGTGTAATTTATGTATACTAAGGCACGTCGGAAAAAAATATAAATCAAGGTATCTCCGATATACATAAATATATTACTTTATCAACAAACACTACAACAAAAATGGCTTTTTAGTACGCACAAAAGCGTCCTAAAATGTTATTTTATATGACCTTTCATTTAATAGGACCAACGAGAAAAGCGTTTCATGTAAATGGGTCGTAATAAGTCTCGGAACTCAAAAAGCGTCCTGATATCCCAAATAAGATTATGAAACCAATTTTATGGTCGCATAATATATTCATTAACAACCCAAATAGCGTCCCAATAAAAACATATTATGACACTTTTACAATGTTTTGACATGTTCTTACCTAATTGTAAACTTTTGACACACATACATGTGTCCTTAAAAATTAATTTATAGGACCCTTATGATGGAACGTTATAATACCAAGAAAAGGGTCCTAATATCCCAAACAAGATTATGAAACTAAATTTTGTGGTCGCATAATATGTCTATGAATAACTTAAATCTCCTAAAAAACATATTATGACACTTTTACAATGTTCTAATGTTTAATAGGACAAAAATTCGAAGTCCTAACAAATCATATTATACAACCCTTTTTTAAACGTCCACAAACGCAATTTTACGATACGTTTATGAACATCTAAATATTGAAAGAAATAAACTTCATTATATTAAATAAGCTTGTTCATAACGAAAACACTAAACATAAATAAGTTATACAATTATCCAACATAAACTCTTGTAACATTCAACAAAAAAAATTAAAAGCAATAAAAGAAACAAGCACCATAAAATCCTGTGTCATCATGCGTCATCAATTCTCACGGACTACCTACAAATAAATCATCCATGTATAAGCATTAAGTTCCATGTTTGGAGAAGCATGCACAAACATAAGGCAAACACACATCAATCTAGGGAAGACAAAGTTTCTAATAATTTTGTAAACAAATGCTCTTAAAGGGGCTTTACCATAGTTTCTATCTTCTACAATTCATTTTTTTTATCTAATTTTCAAAAATGTCTTGTGTAATAAATTTATTTTATATAATATTGCTTCCACGGGACGAAAGAGCTAGTCAAGCCTAACTGGTTCAGATTAATATACCAATCAGTAATCAAATGTTGGTAAACAGATTCTATTGTTGAACTGTTGTTAACGGGCTCTGCGTTAATTTCTGTTAAACGAATTCTGCAATTTATTGTTCTCCTAATTGTTAAAAATGTTTCATGTAATAAATTTAATTTCTTCATAACCCGCTTTAATGGGCCGAAACAACAAACTAAGCCCAACCAGTTCATATTGATATACCAATCAGTAAACAAATCCTGTTAATGTCCGTTATTGCCTATTCACAAAACTAGTGTGAACGGACGCGAACAAGCTCAATTCCTTAACAAACAAACATGGACACAGAATACGGTTTGGTAAAGTGTTCATGAACCGTTCGTATGCCCAACAAACAAACACAAACAAGGTCTCGTCCGGTTCGATTCGGTTCGTTTACAGCCCTAATCACTACCAACTGAGCTCACCAAGTTCAAATACTATGACATCTCAATCTTAACTAGCAAACCATAATCCTAACCCTAACACCAGTTCAAATAATGATATCAAAACTCAACACCTGCAAACTCTTAACACCATTTCAAACAACAATATCAATACCTGCAATAAGTCAACAATCCTTTCCTGTTGATCGACGTCATCAAAATGCTTCTTTCACCGCTCCCAATCCCACTCATCCACACCTTATCTGATCATAACCTGTCATGAACTAATGATCAAAGTATCAAGCCATATACTAAAACAAAGCAGAAAACAGAACAATGTATAAAAACAGAAGAGAGCATACTAAGAAAAACATTATCTGATCATAACCTGTCGAAACCAAAAATCACAAAGGCAACATAAATTATATTCAAAAGCATTAGGTACAACATATGAACAAAAAGGGAGACAAATTTTGAAACTTTAAAAATTAAAAGTCTGCTTTAAAGGATTTCAGAGATTAAGAACTTTCTTATTAAGGAACAACAGAGAACAAGCTGAGCAAAAAACAAGACTTTTTAGCCCTCCGCACTTGAGATGTTATGTGTCTTCAAATAGGTGCATGTTGTTACAAGTCAATTACGGTGTCAATCTATGCAATACCTAAACATAAAAAAATGATTCTGATGTTTAATTATGCTAATATGTAAACAAATAGGTGCACGTTGGAGAAATCAATGATATTTGGATTCTTGGATATATCTACCAAAACACACACATAAAAATAAAAATTGATCGAATATGGAAAAAAGAAAAAACAAAGGAGATGCATAAAAACTTACTGATTCATATCGAATCAAATGCAGACAAAGGATTTGATTAGGGTTGCACGAATGGTGAGGAGCAGTTGTGGAATACTCACGGTGGTGTCGGTTCGAGGATGGTAACTGCGGCTAGGTCAGCTCCAATCATGGATGCGGTTCACTGTGAAGGAGATCATGCAGACTAGGGTTGTGTTTTGAGGCCGGAAACAAGCGTGAGTTTTGATTGGGCAGGAAAATTAAGAAAGTTAAATTATACTAGAAAAGAAATTAAAACAATTTTTATAAAGTTATGATTATGGATAAAAAATAAATTAAAGAAATCGGATATTTAATTATAACTATACTTACAAAATAAATTTTATTGTTTTTCAAATTACTATATATTATGTTTTTCTAATATAATACCATATAAAAAAATTCGGAAACATTATTTCTAAAATTTAAATTACAATAGCCACACACATTTCTTATACTTAAGGCTATGTATAGTGGAATGCTATAAAATGGAAAGATTTACAAGACGCGGTGTCACATTAGCAAAGAGGCGATTTTTATATAATATGTAGTGATTTGTAACCCAATATCGCCTCATCATATCATATACAAATATGGTTTGGAACAAATACAAATAACGTTAACGGCGACAAATCTATGCACCCCCCCCCCCTCGCCCCACATATCGTCGTGGGGGTGGTGTTGTAGTCGAATGTCGGCCAAAAACCATCAAATATCGCAACACTATGCATACACTAAAATGTTTTGGGTATTCTTCTTTTACACACACATATTTTGGGCAGAATTAATAGGTTTTTGCATGAAATTACATGTTTTGGACGGAATCTCGTTAGAAATTAAAGAATTTAGCGGGAAACTTGCCTAAATTTGGCTAGACACCCACCATTGGCAACCAACATCGTGCGCCGCCCAACCACCCACCAACACGACCATCGCCACCCGCTAGCCACCCTGCTACAATCATAACCACCACTCAGTACCATTTTTATTTTATTAATTTATTTTTTTTACTACTTAACAAACAACCTAAAGTGATGATTCATTTCGCTTACATATAGTTACCAAACATATCAATGAAATGGTAATGATTACATTTCAATCGCTTTTATATTCATCTAGCTCATCCATTCCATTAACCCATATCAAACATATCCTAAGAATTTTATCTTATATATGTTTTTCGTTTACATTTTATATTTTAATATCTATTAAGGTGAGAATAAACTAGGTAATACACGTGAGATCCGACCTAGTTATTTACAACAGGGTCCATTCTCGGGGTCCTAAGAATACTATTAAACTTGTTCAGGTCCGGGTCGAATCTTGTGTGTCTGATAATTTTCTCTTTAAATAAGTCAGGTAAGACATGCATAACCCGTGAGAACTAAACCGATTAAACCCGATTATTTACAATAAGGTTAGGTCTTGATTCTTGAATCCTAAAATACCTCTAAACGGGTCCGCCAAGTCTGACCCATTTCCACACCCATTATCCATGACATATTTACATATTTTGATATTTTTCTTTTCATATTAACGCATCTATTTTCGTTCCCCTCCATGTTAATCAATTTCCCACCAACTACTAATTCTCCCCCTCTTCCCAAAATTCACTCCCTAATTCATATTCCTCATCCTACTCAATATCTAAATTCTCGCCTGCAAAATAAAAAAAATTGCGCTAAATTTAATGGTTTGCTCCCAAATCAAAATCAACCCAATTTAAACAGAAATCAAAATCGCTAAAAAGTTCCGACTTTCATAATCAAATTCGAGTATTCTAGTTCTAATAAGATGTTACTAGGTGACAGCCTAGAACATATTAATGATATTTACAGTTTGATTTTTGGTTTGAATCGGAGCGGGAGCAACTGAGATTCGTGTTCAACCCCAAACCTTTACAGTACAACAGAATACAAAGGTGAGGTTTGATTTAAAGAAATTTGTTTTTGTTGTTATTTATTACTGGTTCGATGGATAATTGTTCTTTGCGGCCAGTTTTATTGATTATGTTGTTTGCGATTTCACATCTTGCTCATCTTTTTATATTTAAATGATTTGATTTTGTTGCAATAATAATTCATTTTATTGTTATCTGACACTTTGTTGGGTTTAATCTACATGTGACTCAGAAAGTGACGTACAAAACCAGTTACGAACCATAATGAAAGTGAACTCAATCTCATATCTTTTGAGAGGGGCGAGACCTAGTCTTAACCTTTTTTTGAGGCAAAATGTTGGGGCTACTAAACATGTTACAAGAAAGCTGTTTTTAACTGTTTGGTGTTTGTAGAATATTTTAAATCGACTAAGTCTGACCGGAACTAAAATGACGTTTTTTAACTGAATCCGTTTTGAACCGAACCAAAATAACCCTTTGTTAAATTAACTCATTTTAACCCTTAACCATTTTAACCCAACATGATGCCTAACCAAAATATCACATGTCCTATTACGGTGTATTATAATAACACCACAATGGTTATGCATTTTATTATGACTTAACTACAAAGTGTCCTATTAAGTTATGTTATAATAAGACCTCCAGTGATAAAGTGTCTTATTACATTACCACATAATGGGACACCAACAACTACATGCCTTATAGATTACTTTATTAGGATTTATATTTTAAGTGTCTTATTAAGTTATATGATAATACGACCCCAAAGAATCATCCATCCTATTAAATAACTTTTTAGGACACCGGTTCTGTAGCGTATATTGTAAAAGGACCCCAAATGTTTATTTGTCCTATTAAATAGATTTTAGGACCCTATTTTACAAGTGTCCCACACAAAAGGTCCTAAAAAGCCTTTTTTGTTGTAGTGAAATAATGAATATAATTGAATATTCAAAAAAGAAATATACATCAATATAAATAGAATACGTCTTATAAAGTAATGCTCCATCCATGAAAATTAGCTTGTATCAGTCGGAACATTAACCTGAAATTATAAAGTAGAATATTAATGTTGATATTATGAAAAATTTGATATTTAATTTGTAACCGGAAAAAATGAATGTCTTACCGGAAAAAAACAATATAATGATAATAATCATGGTATCTCAGATGTAGATTTAGAAGGTAAACTGAAATATTCCGTAAATCAATCGGGTAAATAATCTGAAATAATAAAGTTTTGTTATAACATTGATTTATGGAAGATTATAATTATAATTTATAATCGGATAATTTAAATGTGTCTTACCAGAAAAACGAAATAATGATATTTTCCATGAATGAAGGTGATTTTTATTTAGAACCTAGAAGAACAACATGTAAAACAAAAAAAACAGGAAAAAAAATATAAAACTTCAAATAAATATAAAACAACCATTGTTATAGTTATAACACATAACTGAAAAAACTTAACGGAAAAGTTACCGGAAAAACGTAAATACGTCCACATATTAGCTTCATCACCGTTTTTTATTTACAACCTAAACTGATTTTAATAAAATCAGTTAACAATGAAAATAAAGATAAAAAGGTTAGAGAAAACAATAACCGGAAGAAAATATAATGTTGCCGGAAATATATATATCAACAATCGGAAGTTTATTATAAAATATAAACTTACCGGAAAACGATTAATACAAATCTGGATCTAGAGTAGCCGGAATATATGAAAGGGTGAAAGGAGATCCGGCTAATAGAGAAAGAGAGAAAAATATGTTTAGGGTAAAAAATTATGAATTTTTAAGGTTTAAATATATGGTGATTGTATCAAGAGGACACGTGCCAGCATAATACAAAATCTGAGAATGGAAACTTGGTGACTGGGATGTATATGTGGACAGGCTATTAGAAGGACATGTAGACAATTGGTTTTGCTTTAATAGTATTTAAGATTTGTTTTATCTTCCGCTGCGTTTTACTCGTTTATTTGTTAACACAATTAATAAATATGAAACGATTATTAAAACCGGATTTAAATAGTTAAACCGTTTCTTTTACCACCGTTGACACCCAACAATGCCTTTACATGTTTATACCATAAATTGTATTATTGATTGTCGTAACTTAAATATTATTTAATGAATTGATTTTAGTTAATGAATGTTCGTTTAAAAATGACAGAATTACAAATTTTGTCTTTTAAAAAAAGCCAAATTACTGTTCGTGTCCTTTTTTTAATTTCTTTGCAGGCGGTGTCCTTTAAACATTTTTTTCCTACACGTTATGTCCTTTATGCTAACTGGGTTAGAAAAACTAAGTTAAATACCATCACGTGAGGTGCATGTGAGGGCATTTTTGTCTTTTCGTCTGTACCTGCAAAGAATAAAGAATGAAATATTTAGAAACCCTAAAAAGGAAAAATATATATCTAAATAAAATACACCCCCACCCCACTTACTAGTTTCTCTCTTTGTCCTCTCTTCATACACACCAGTCGGTAACCACCATGGAAGACCACCGACGCCGACTAATAACTCTTTTGTGTTCATATCATCCTCACCACCCACAGTCACAACCTTGTCGACAACGCCATCACCACAGTTGTCGAATCACGTCGGAAACATCACCACAGTGGGTTGGAGTGTTGTGGAGGATGATGGGCTAGACACGATTTTTCCTGGCAAGGGTTTCAGATCTTGGCAAATTGAAGACGGTCTGTGAAGAGGAAAACTGATTGGGCGTTTTTCCGGTGAGGAGGCCGTCGTGTGTCATCGTGAAAGGTTTCACAACCATGAAAGGTTTCAGAACAACAAGACGACCAGAACAACAACAACAACAACAACAATAATAATAATAATAATCGACCACCAATCGTCGGAGAAGAACCCACAAACCCAGATCCAAACGGCTACGAACCCACAAACCCACAAACACATATCCGACGAACGGCTACGAACCCACAAACCCAGATCCAAACTCCGACGGCGGAATCCAGTTTTCCGGTCAAACTTGCCAGAGAAGACCATAATTCGGAAAATGTGTGTTTATGTTTATGTATGGATAGGGAGAGTGGTGTTTGTGTGTGATGGAATTAGGGTTTGGAAACCATAATTCGGAAACTGGTGGTGGATATTTTGAGGTTTTTGGTTTGGTATGGAAGATGGAATTGGGTTTTGGAGGGGAGGTTGGTGGGCGGCGGTGGTTGTTGCTGGAGGTTGAATGGTGGTGTGAAGGTGGGTGTTGATGGTGGGTTTGGTGGTGGTGGTGGATGAGTTCTGGAAGAAAGAGAGAGTTTTATGTAAACTTTTTTGCAGGTGTAGACGAAAAGAAAAATATGCCCTCACATGCGCCTCACGTGAGGGTATTTAACTGATTTTTTCTAACCCAGTTAGCGTAAAGGACATAACGTGTAGGAAAAAGATGTTTAAAGGATACCACCTGCAAACAAACTAAAAAAAGACACGAACAGTAGTTTGGCTTTTTTTAAAAGACAAAATTTGTAATTCTGTCTTTAAAAATAATTAAATCCTCAAACCAACCCAACTTCTTCTCTGACCGCAACAACGACTATAATATATATTAGGTTGCAAATAAAAAGTTAATAAAGTCAATTATTTAATGATGCCTAGATGTCATAACCACATTCATTCCTAGATTAAAATTCTATACTAATCTTCTAATCTCTCTTCTCCTTAATCCATGATATCCATGGGTCATTGGTGAAAATGGTTTGACCCATGAGTTACATCTCAAGATATAATGCATATATTAATGACTCTTTACAATAATATAAAACCTAAAACATAATTTTGGTCAATGTATACATTACTTTTTATTAAAGATGTCAACACATGTTTTAACAACAAGGACTCATGAATTCAGTTTAAGTTATACGAGACTTCTCACTTCATATATATAAATTTTTAATTATGCTATTTAATTTAAATTTTCAATTAATGTGATTATTAATTTTGTATCGTTAATTTAAAATTATAAATGTAGTCATTCTACAAAAAACTTTTAAGCATTGAAACAATGATTAGTTATACCAAAAGAAATTTGGAGTCCTGTAATTTAGATTTTTTCTAAAAAGTTATAAAACCGAATTTTTTTGTTTTTTGGAAACTATAAAATTTCGTTTTTTTATTTTATAAGTATTTATTACATAATCAATTTCAACAAAACAAATCTTATGTTACTCTACTAATAAAACAAAGTATTGATGCTTAGGTGTCAAGCCTACACTCACTCATAGCCTAATTTTTCATCATAATTCATAATATATCATCTCACGCATCCTAACTAGCCATTAGTCAAAACCATTTTATCAGTTGGGTTATAGCATCGTTAGATGGATTTTATTAACTATTTAAAGGTGTATAAATGCCATGTTTATAATCACCATTCAAGAAGAATTGATGCTAAATATAATCAATTATTGGGTTAGTTGTGATTTTTCAACATTGCATAAAGTATATATTTAGGTGTGCATATATGTAATATGATGACATTATACTATAGATTATTGTCTATATGCACATTAATCAACATTTTTTAAACATTGTTACACGAGAAATTACATTAACTTCATATTATCCACCGTGTGTAGTACACATAGTGAAACATGAAGAAGATACATTTTATAAGTCATGAGACGTGAAAAATTTATAATTCATAAATCGTTTACTTTGTCTAATACATTAATTTACATGGTAAATGAGACCTTAAAATGATGTTTACAAATTTGAAAATACTTCTTTGTATACAAAATTTGTATCACATGTTGCGCTTAATGTGAAGACACCTTTTGGACATGCAATCCTATTACCAAATTATGTTTGTCGCATTTCAGACTACAATTGTATCACATGTTTTGTTCTGATTTGACATGAGGCAATCATCGAATACGTACGGATCATTTAAAAAAATGGTGACTTTGGTTCATTTCAAAACAACTTCAATAAAAACTAATATAGCCTCAAAGGCTTGTGTAGGCACTTGCATTTATAGCAACTCGATTTATCATCGTCAATGAATCTTTTATATTTTATTATATGATATGTTAAGCTACACGCAATTTCAATCATGAAAAGTATTTTAAAAATCACAATTAAAATATCATACCTGATTTTTTAATTTATTTTTACCTTTCTTTTTTGTTTATTTTTTAAAAATAACAGAACCTTAGAATGATGTCCACTTATCCACCGACACAAAAGTAGGTAGGTAAATTCCCACACGTTTCTTTATTAAGTGTCACGTCTATCACTCTATTTCAATGATGTCCACTTATCCACCGACACAAAAGTAGGTAGGTAGATAGAACCTTAGAATACAACACACCACTCATCATCAACGTACAAATCATCAACAAACATACTAGAGCATTTTTTTATCTCATTTCCAATGACTTCTTTTTATTCAATGGCCTTACCTACGGTGGGTTTTTGGTGAGTCTAATCTTATTATGGAGTAGTTCTTTACATGCAAATGGATGTTATACGTCCATCATCAGCTTCGGCGACTCGCTTGCCGACACCGGTAACTTAAAACACCTAGCCTCCTTATCCAAACGAGTGATTCCACTCTTTTTACCTCCTTACGGCCAAGACTTTATCGATCAATCCACTAGTCGTTGCTCCAACGGCCGCCTCATCATCGATTTCTTCAGTAAGTGATCAAGACATGTTAGATTTCATACAATTTAGATATTGATTGAATCACATTTGCCCTAAAATAGAAATTGGTACGTTGGACTAGTCTTGCTTGGGTGACATTGTACTTGAATAGTATATGAAAACATATTCCCAGTTATTTCAGATTTTAATTTAGCATAGGATCAATAACAACAACAATAATAATAATAATAATAATAATACGGTCAAGTTATTTTACAAAGAGGGACAAAAAAGAGAATGATGACTTGATGAAAATGATTTATAGCCACACCAAAAACCCTTAAAAAATCATAACTCAAAATTTAATAAAAAAAACGAAAAAAGTAAAAATACAAAAATGTTCCCACCGTCTTCCTCGTTAAAAAAAACAATATTGAGTGAAAAACGTCATTTTGTTTTTTGTTTATTATTGTTTTGTGTTTATTTTCGTAATTGATTGTGTCTTTTTCCCTTGATATGTTTTTTATTTCTTGATGTTGTGTTATATTACTCAACAATGTGTTATATTTTGTTTGATACTGTGTTACATTTTGCGATTCATTATGTGTTTTTTAGTTATAATTGTGTCTTTTTTTCATTTTCGCAGTTCGCCACTGCATCGATCTTAAGTTAATGACGAAAATATCACCCTCTCCTCCTCCTTGACTTTAAACATGTTTAATTACTTAATTAGTTAAAAGTGGCTAACACGTATTAATTTAATTAGTTTGTTTTGTGAATCTTAACTTTTCAAAAAAATTTCTTGTTAGCTAACCTTTCTAAGACCACCTGCTATGGGGTGTCTAAGCGGGTGAAGGCGGGCGTCGTTGGGCGCTGAACACCACTAAGGGGAACCCTTGGTGGTGGGCGGGGTGGTGCCGATAGTTGGAACGCCCGGCGCGAAACACGAAATTAAGTGCCCCCCTCTCCAACAACTCTCTTCATCTCTCTCACACACACACATACATACATATGCATATATATATATATATATATATATATATAAATGGGCACCTTTTGGGCATTAAACCATAGGCGGACATTATTGGTTAGGGTTTCGATGCCCCCGATGCTTACGTGGCACTATGGAGGGGCTTTGAAGCCCTCCACCATAGAGGATGGTTTAACAGACTCTGTGTCTGTTTTGTTTGTTTTTCATATGTTTATTTCTAAGGGTTAAGCTATTTTACAATTGGGGACTAAAATGAGAATGATAAGGATTTATAGCCATAAAAAACACTAAAAAAATTAATGAAAAGTTTATAAAAAATCATTACTCAAATTTTAATAAAAAAAAACGAAACATGTAAAAACTGAAAATTTTTGCCACCGTCTTCCTCTTTCTAAAAAAGAAACCCCTCGAAAAGACACATGTTGAGTGAAAAAGATGATTGTATCTTTTTGTTTATCATTACGTTTTGTGTTTATTTTCGTCATTGATTTTTTCTTAACCTTGTTTCTATTTTTCTTAATATTGTGTTATATTACTCAACATTATGTTATATTTGTTCGGAGTTGTGTTATATTTTGCGATACATTGCTTCCATGGAAATATCTCTTTTCCCATATAAATATCGTAAATAAACTTGAGTTGACGAATAATAATAATAATAATAATAATAATAATAATAACAACTAGGTTTGAAACCCGCCGCGTTGCGGCAGCGGCTTGACGTAAATTAGGTCGGTATCGGTTAAGTTCGTCACGACACCTACACTAAATCAAAAAGTATATGTGAACGCCTAAAATAGTGTTAGCACACGTACAACTTATGATGAAATCGGTCCATATATGATCGGTATCTGATAGAAAAATAAATTAGTAAACGTATGACATTTATTCGGTTGGCAAATTACATATGAAAATTTGGTAGGTATCTATAGGTTCGCCACAACACTCCACTAAACCCAAAAAATAATATCGAAAAATTTACATATTCAAAAAAGAGCAAATAACATGGGCATTGAGGCGAGCCGACATACATTAGGTCGGTAAAGATTAAATTTGTTATCATACCAGGAGTAAGCATAAAAAATAACTCCGTTATTGGCTAGGTTTGTTACAATATCAAAACTAAATAATAACACGGGTGTTGCATCGATGAGGCTTTGCGTTTTTAGTTGGCGTCTCTTAAATTCGTCACGATACCAAAACTAAATCTAAAACTCAATCTTCTCAAATTAAACACCTTTATAAAAGAATCTAAATAAAAAGGCCTTTCAAAAAAAAAATATAATGTCACAACCCACGAAAATTAAGAACTATAAATAGTTAAAAAAAATATTCATATATACATACTATCACTAGGATTTGAACCATGGTAACCTTGCACCATAGATAGTTAGCAAAACAAACCTTAGCCAACACACTATCACTAATTAACTTGTTTCAATGATGAAATTAAAAACATAAATACTAAAATAGTTGGTTTTTATATAGGAGTTGTGACAACAACATTTAATATTTATCTATATATATAATAATAATAATAATAATAACCTGTTTCGTAGTTCATACTTATGTTATTGATTCATGTTTGGTTAAATTACTAGGGTTCACGAATGGAGCGTTGAAGGCGTGTTGTAGAAATATAGGGCGATATAACGTTGATTTGTCAGTGGAATGTGGAGAGGCGTCTACAACCTTGTGTGATGACCTGGATACGTATGTTAGCTGGGATGGAGTACATCTAACCGAATCCGCATAACGAAAAATTTCCAAGAATTTATTTTCTACCCCTCAATTTAGTTCATTGTGTTCTACATCAACTTCAAAAATTGGATTATCAGTTTCTATGTAAGTAATTCGTATGAAATATATGTTAGTAGTTTGTAACAGTATTTTATACATGAATGTAATTTAACACTCATACCATTTTGCATTAACACGAAAAATACCGAAGCGGTTGGCGATTTTATATGATTTATGTCTTCTTTTTACCACTATTTTACCAATTTGAACTATTTATATATATATATATATGTGTATGTGTGTGTGTGTGTGTGTGTTTGGTAGATTTCATTTAAGAACTCTTTTAGTTATAAGAACTTAAGAATGTATGGACCAAATTAAAACACATCAATATTTCATTAAAATACTATAAGAATAATTTAGTCTTTAATTTATTTCTCTTTCTAAAATCATTATTATCATTCTCTCTCTCTTTCCTCTTTAACTTTTTCTCAAAGCTATTAATTTAAATTATTAAATAAATAATATAAGCTAAAAAGGCTATCAAGTTTAAAAAATGATTACTTGTTTTACGTTAAGTAAAACTTATTAAACTTTTGATACCAAAAGATATGAGTTTTAAATTTAAAAATAAGATATAACCGTTTCTTTTTAAGAAATCAACTTGTTCTAATTTTCGTATTATACAAATAAGTGACTTTTAATTATTTGCAAATTTTTGTGTGCCTTTTTACTTAAAACACACTAGTTTTAAGTAAGCTTTATTTTTTGATTGAATTTTATCTTCTTTTTTATAAATTTTAGTATATATCAAGCTAAATATATATAAATATTTATTTATGATGTCATTGAAATCAAACGCTTTATGTGTGTGGAGATGGATATTTGGATCTTAGCATATCTTCTATTTTATGTCACACCCCAACTTAGGGCCTAGGAGTGTGACCAATAGTTGGTACATGTTTTGTAAATACATCAGAATTTGAGGTTGTAAAGCGGAAGTTTCAATTAAAATATTAATATATTTCAAAAGATAGGAATTAAACACCCGATAGTTGGTACAGAAGTTTTTGAAAACATAAAAACATAATTTACATTATTTTAATAACAAAACCCCATCTGAGCCATCAGATCGTCTAATGGCTATCCTTCATCTCCAAACACCTAATCTTGATTACCTGAAAAACAGTTATAAAATACGTCAGCAATCCCATGTAATCATTTATAAGACTTGATTTATAAAGTTGTAAAGAGTTAGACATATTCACCTTCGTTTTGATTAGTTTAACCCACTGATGTAATCTTTTTGTTACCTCGGATCTATAGTACGAGATTAACCTTTTATAAATAATAGATCAGTGATTTAGTTTTAGACCTTTAGTCTATTTGCATAATCATTACCTTGATAGTCATTTCTCTTTTATAAAATACTTGGACCTTTAGTCCAAGAAGTTTTATCATGTAAATACTACGTTTCTTCTTCTTCTTCATGAAGAAACATATATATATCAAGTTTCTTATTTCTTACGAAACATTATTAAATCTTTATAATTATAAAGAAACAATATATAATCTATACCCTCGTCTTATTAAAACTATGTTTTACTTTTTATATAATCAAGGCATAGACTATACCCTCGACTAGAGTCTAAGCCATATATAATAAAATAATCGGGTAAAATCCCTACCTTGTATGGCTTGTATTTCTAGAAACGCGTAAGCTTGATGTGGGCAGCACTCCTACTTGTCGTCGGTATCGAGGGAATGATATATCAACACTTCTACGCCTTGCACGTTTTTCGAGAATGGATCGTTGGGAAAACATGGTCGTAGCACGAATTTTGAGGGTAATGAATATGAATTTATGGTTTGGGATGCATAAGGATGAGCCCGACACCCCTATTTATAGGGCTGAGATTGTGACCCATCGCGTAAAAGGGATCCATCGCGTATCGCGATGGATCTGTTAACCGCCTTTGAATATTATATTCCATCGCGTATCACGATGGAACTTTAGGCTCGGCCATCGTGTATCGCGACGCCGCCCACTAGGCTTGATTGGTCACCTAGTAGACCTGCCATGTGTGGACACATGGCTGAACACGTGTCACGATTGCGATGACCCAATAGGTTGTGCGATCGCGTATCGCGGCACCGCCCATCCTAGGGAACTGTGATATACCCATCGCGTATCGCGATGGGTTACTCCTCTGATCCATCGCGTATCGCGATGGTTCTTGAAGTCAAGAATTTTCAATTTTAGTCCTTGAAGTTTTTATCTCTTGTCACCTCCTGGCCTCGCTTCCACTATCCAAAAATAATAAGGCGGCTCTCAAGCGGCTCGCGGCGATGCGAAGTGCAAAGTGCGCCATCAAAGAGCCACATTGGGCCCAACGCCCTTCGCCGTCGCCATCGTCCTCGTCCGAGCCCGTGCGTGTTCGCGTCGGGTGCTGCGCACTACCTGCTAGGACCACTTGGTGCATGATATGTATAAAAGAATATTACTATGTAAACTCCATATCTTATAAAGAGCTTCCAAATTTACCCCATTTTCCATGTGAGATGAAATTTATCTTCCTTATTTATACCCTTGGAAAGGAATTCCATTTCTTCCTACTTTTCATGTGAGATGGAATCCTTTCACCATTTTCGTAATATGAATTCTTTTAACTTATTATATTACATATATATTATTTCTTTACCATATTTATTATTAAATTATTTTTGGGTCCTTATATTTTCAAAGTTTGACATATTAACCCAAAAATATATATTGTATTTTTCAAGATGTTACATCCTCCCCACCTTGGAATGAATCTTGTCCTCGAGATTCATTAAAACAGGTGCGGGTATTTCTTTCTCATCTCCGATTCCAATTCCCAAGTAAATTCTGGTCCTCTTCGAGAATTCCATCTTATTTTGACTAGCTTCAGTTTGCGCCTTTTAAGATTCTTAACTTTAAAATCTTTAACTTGTAGAGGTTGTTCTACAAATTTCAGATTTTTGTTGATTTCAACATCTCTTAAAAGCATAGCTAGTTTTCGTCGGCCAGACACTTACGTAGGTTGGAAACATGAAACACGTCATGAATTCCTTTCATTTCTTCGGGCAAACGTAAGCGATAAGCTACAGTGCCGACTCGTTTAAGCACTTCGAATGGTCCAACAAAACGTGGACTTAGTTTTCATTTCTTTCCGAATCGAACAACACCTTTCCAAGGTGATACCTTTAATAACACTTTATCGCCTACTTGAAATTCCAACGGCTTACGACGAATATCAGCATAACTCTTTTGTCGATCTCTAGCTGTCTTAAGTCGTTCACGGATTTGCAACACTTTATCCATGGTTTCTTGGACTATCTTGGGTCCAGATATTTGGTTATTTCCAATTTCAAACCAACATACCGGTGTTCTACATTTTCGTCCATACAAAGCTTCGAACGGTGCAGTTTGAATACTTGTGTGATAACTATTGTTATACGAGAATTCCATTAGGGGAAGATTATCATCCCAACTTCCTCCTAAGTCGATCGCACAAGCTCGGAGCATACCTTCAAGCGTTTGAATTGTTCTTTCACTCTGCCCATCAGTTTAAGGATGATAAGCGGTGCTAAGATTTAATTGAGTTCCTAATGCCTTTTGAAAACTATACCAAAAATGAGATGTAAATCTACTATCTCGATCAGATATGATAGATAATGGCATACCATGTAATGATACAATGTTGTTAACATACATTCGTGCCAATTTATCCATAGAGTAAGACTCGTTGATGGGTAAGAAATGAGCGGATTTGGTTAACCTATCGATGATAACCCAGATTGCATTATGTTGACGAGTGGTCTTAGGAAGTTTTGTTATAAAATCCATGGTTATCATTTCCCATTTCCAAACAGGGAGTTCGGGTTGCTGAAGCAAACCCGACGGCTTTTGATACTCGGCTTTTACTTGTAAACATCTTAGACACTTAGCAACATGTAGAGAACGTCTTTCTTCATTCCATTCCACCAGTAGTTAGTCTTGAGATTTTGATACATTTTGTCGCTACCCGGGGTGCATCATGTATTTGGATTAATGGGATACTCATTATCTTTTCGCGTAATTCTCTAATGATCGGTACCCAAATCTTGTTTCCAAGTCTGAGTATACCGTCATCACCTCTGACTAACGAGTCAATGGTACCATTATGCTTTTCTTTGGAGATGTTGTTTTCTTTGATAGCTTGTTCTTGAGCTTTCTTAATCTGCTCGATTAGAACTATTTGAAGTTCTAATCTTAAAGCCCGAACCCTCTTGGGTTTCTCATGTTCCTTTCGGCTTAATGCGTCAGCCACCACATTGGCTTTACCCTCATGATAGATGATTCACCAATCATAATCATTTAAGGTTTCCATCCATCTTCTTTGACGCATGTTAAGCTCTTTCTGATCAAAGATGTGCTTTAAACTTTTATGATCAATGTACACGATAAATTTAACTCCATACAGATAGTTCCTCCATAGTTTTAAGGCGAAAATTATGGCACCTAACTCTAGATCATGAGTCGTATAATTCTTTTCGTGTACTTTCAACTGATGAGAAGCATAAGCTATTACTTTCTTTCTTTGCATTAATACACAACCCAAACCCGAATGGGATGCATCACTAAATACAACGAAATCTTCTGTACCTTCTAGCAAGGCCAATATAGGCGCGTTCGTAAGCTTTTGTTTAAGCAAGTCAAATGCTTCTTGTTGTTTAGTTCCCCATTCATACTTGACGTTCTTTCGAGTTAATGAAGTTAAAGGAACGTCTATTCGTGAGAAAATTTCAATGAATCTTTGATAGTATCCCGCCAAACCTAAGAAACTTCGGATATCGGTTGGCGATTTTGGAATTTCCCACTTAGCTATTGCTTCGATTTTGGAAGGGTCGACTAGAATTCCTTCGGTAGTAACCACATGACCAAGAAATTGTACTTCGTGAAGCCAGAATTCGCACTTTGAATACTTAGCGTATAATTTATCGTCCTTAGTATTTCAAGTAGAATCCTAAGGTGTCCTTTGTGATCTTCTTCCGATTTAGAATAAATAAGTATATCGTCAATGAATACGATTACAAATTTGTCTAAATATGGTTTGCAAATTCTGTTCATCATGTCCATGAAAGCGGCTGGGGAATTTGTGAGTTCAAAGGGCATTACGGTGAACTCATAATGTCCATACCTTGTGCGGAATGCTGTCTTTAGAATGTCTTATTATTGAACCTTCAATTGATGATACCCCGAACGTAAGTCTATTTGGGAAAAGTAACTCGCTCCTTGCAATTGGTCGAATAGGTCGTCAATTCTAGGTAGCGGATATCGATTCTTAATAGTTACTTTGTTCAAGGCTCTATAATCAATGCACATCCTCATGGATCCATCTTTCTTCTTGACGAATAATATCGGAGCTCCCCAAGGCGATGAACTTGGATGGATGAATCCTTTCTCCAGCAGCTCATCCAATTGTTTCTTCAATTCTTTCATTTCTGTCGGAGCTAAGCGATATAGAGCTTTGGCTATTGGCGCAGTTCCAGGCGTCAACTCTATTCTAAACTCAACTTCTCTGTTAGGCGGAATACCTGGTAACTCATCGGGAAAGACGTCTGAGAATTCGGAAAATATAGGTACATCTTTTATCTCATTTGGTTTTGGCTCTTCGGTAACATAGGCCATAAATGCTAAGCAACCTTGGTTTAGACTTTTGTTAGCTTTAATCATGGAAATTAGGCTAACTTGGCCAGCATCTTTGTCACCAGCAATTTGTATTGTTCGTTTATCAGGAGCTTGTAGTTCTATGGTTTTCTTATTGCAGATGATACGAGCATGGTTATCGGATAACCAGTCCATACCTAGAACTATGTCAAAGCCGGCTAATGTCATGGGTAATAATTTGAACGAGAATGACATAACCTCCTAATAAGATCTTTCCATTTTCTAAGGTTTCGGAAATCTTAATTACCTCACCATTGGTTGTCTCAACGTTTAAAATTTTATTTAATTTCGTTAAAGGTTCGTTTAATAGACTACAAAAGTTATAATCTATAAAACTTTGATTTGCACCCGAATCAAACAAAACTCTAGCATAAACGTTATTAACTAAGAACGGTGATTGTGTCCGGTTTGTCTGCAGGCTTCTTGGTGTCGAGTACAAAGACTCGAGCATTTCCTTTCTTCCCGTCATTCTTGGTGCCGCTTCCTCCAGCATCTCCTCCAGCAACAACATTTTTCTTTTTGGGGCATTCAAAACTGAGATGCCCAGTTTCCTTGCATTGAATCAAGTCATAGATTTCTTCCAGCAGTCAGTTGCAACATGTCCAGGCTTGTTGCACGTATCACAGACTGCAGAAGTAGATGCTGCAAACCTACATCGACCGAAGTAACGCCTCTTGCATATCTTGCACAATGGAATATTAGAATTAAAGCCCCCTCTTCTTTTATCAGTCTCCTTTCCCTTAAAATGAGTATTCCCTTTTCCTCTCTTATCACTGGTTGTGTCAACTTTCTTATCCTCTTCCTTATTTCGGATAAGGCCATTCATCAAATATTCTGCCAATTCCATGGCAGAATCAGCAGTTTGCGGTAAGTGAGACCTTACCATGTCTCGTATTTCCCTAGGCAAACCCCAAATGTAGCGGGTTACCTTGTTCGATTATGGTGTTACTAATGGGGTACAAGTCTACAATACTCTTGAAACTTAGTATTGTAGTCTTTCAAGTTAGTCCCAACCACCTTGTGGTTAAGGAACTTAGTTTGGATCATGTCCGTCTCATGCATCGGACAAAATTTATGAAGCACCACTTGCTTGAACTCTTTCCACGTCAACTGGTACATGGCTTTTCTTCCTTTAGACATGATTAGAGTGTTCCACCACTCTAACGCTTCACCCTTAAACATTTGAGAAGTATACTGAATATTCTCCTTCTCAGTACACTTGCTGATTATCACAATTGATATCCATATCTTCTAACCATTTAATGCAGCAATGGCGCACTTGTCGCCATGAAATTCTTTTGGACCATAAGTCTTGAAATCTTTAAAAAGACAACCTTCGATCCTAAGTTTCTTTTTAAAGTTTCGGTTAAAGTTATCACCAGCATTAGATCCCTGGTCACTTCATTCATCTTCATGGGTAGGGTTAGGATGTGTCTTGGATTTGATGGGTTGTTCGGTTTTGTGGGATTGTCGAGTTTCACTTTTGCGAACTTAACCATCTTTCATAGCTTGAATCAATGGATTCATAGCTTGTGTTATCATTTCTTGCATTCTTATCATTAGATTCTCCGGAATCTCTTGAGCAGGTTCGGTTCTAGCTCGATTGTTTCTCGCGTTAGAAACTTCTTGGTTTTGTGAAGGATTATTTTGGTTCGACATATGAAATTATAAAAATAGATTTAGAACCAAATATTTTTATTCATATATCGATGGGTGGAATATCTTACAAACACAACTTCAAGTATCATACAAGCGATTACAAAACCTAAGGATAGAGTATATTACAAAGACTGACACCGAAACAAACGATACAAACACCAACAAACGAAATTCCTAATCTTTCATGTAATCCCTGATTATCTTTTTCATCTTACTACAATTTCGTAGTAATTTATTTCCTGCTTTCTTCTTTTTGCCTCCACTAGTAGCAATCTTCTTCCTCAAGTCGTCGGTTTCATGCAAGGCTTTATAAAGGTGTTCCTCTTGTGACTGGGGCATAACATTAGGGTATCCATATTGTGGTGGTGGATCATGATGAGTGGATGTTTGGTTCCAACCAATGGTTAATAATATTGAATCTTTTGTTTAAATATTTATTGGAATGCAATTACTTTAAGATGTTTTTGTATCGAGCGGATTATTGAGAAAACAAGATAATAATAATAATAATAATAATAATAATAATAATAATAATAATATGTTGCACGAATCAGACATATAAATGCTTCATAGGTGGCTATATTAAAAAAAAACTAATTTTAATTCAATTAAATGAATGGAAATTGAGAATTCAGCATTCTTTTCTCATATAAGACGTCTAATGGATTTCAAGACCACACTCAAACCAATGGACTTTCCATGGGCCAGGGAATGATTATTTTTGGATCATCACATATTCACTAAACTTATTGGGATAGACTAAAGGATTACGGGGCCCATATAATGTGATTAAAAAAAAGAAAACAAGGGGCATCGTTGTTTTAGGGGGGGGGGTTGGTGGTGTTACGAGGAGGCGTATAAGGGCAGTAGGCCATAGAGCAGAAAAGACGCAGACAACCTAGGGTGGCGTGTCACACAAATTAAGAAGCAATAACCATGATGAGGCAGGGCTAATGTCGTTGTAACTTTCTCTGGGTGAATGGTTCATATAGGTTAAGCACTCAACTTTGTTTGTTTATGTATTAGATCGATTTATGTGATGACAAACATTTAACAGATTGAAGTATTAGTTAATTAAACAGTTTGTTGGTATTTTGAGTTCTTTCTTTACAACCACGTTCGGTTGATGACAAAACCTAGAAGCGGGTTGGGTGACTAAAGGGGGTTGACTTGATACTAGTAGACTGGGTAATTGGATTGTATAGGTTTGATGACAAAAGCCTGTCTACTTTAACTAATTTTCAACACCATGTCTATGTGGTGTCCAATTGATCAAACGAGTTTTGTATGAAACCTAGAATCTGAACCCGGAGGAGGTTGCATTTTCCTTAAATTGTTTGTAAAATCACTCTTTCAAATTTTGCTTGACATCGTTTGTCCACTTTAGTTATAATTTTATATTAAAATAATCAAACAAATTTGTAATATTGACCACATGCTCCTCGTGGATACGATGCCCTACTTACTCTAACTATTTAGTTTAATTGGGTTTTTGAATGACTAAAACGACGGTCATCAAAATGGCGCCGTTGCCGGGGAGCTAGTGCGCTTAGTGTTGCGTTACTTGTTTGATTAAAAATAAAAGAAAATAAATAAAAAATATATATATTAAAAAAACCAAAAATATTTTTCTTAAATTCTTTTTGTTTAAGTTTGGTATTACGCGTGGTATTGCTTGTCTTTGCTTGTGCAGTAACTTTATATCGTGTTAGCAGCATACATGTAGTTCGGTTATGAGTTATTACAGTAATCAATGTCCACCAGGTAGCCCATTGTACCCACCATTCTCACAAAAACAACAATTCTCAAACTTTGACCTGCCACATTCTCAAGCCCAAAACCAATATGAATATGATGAGTTTGATGAGATTGTGCCTTCACTGCCACCATTTAATCAAAGAGGTCAGAATCGGGTCAAGTTCGGTCGGCAAAGGTATAATGATGAATAACAGAACGATTATGGAGGACATCAGGGTCAGGATGAGTATATGGATGGAGTACCTAGGGCGAATCACAGAGCACTAGTTAGAGGAGTTGCCAGTCATTTTGTTCCTATAGTACCAAAGAACACCTCACTGTTCGCGCCGCCACATTAGAATGCAAGATTTTTTGAGACACCAATTCAGAATAGCTATGAAGGAATTCAAAGTAACTATCAAAGAAACTTGCAGAATCAAGGGAATAGGCGAGCGAGTCAGCATGGGTCGGATGATAACTCCATCAATGAAAAATTGGATACAATTATTGAGTTAATGATGGATATTCAAAAAGGCAACGAGATCAGAGATAAGGAGATCAAGGCATTGTCACAGCAGGTTGGACAGTTAACTGAAGAAGTGGCAGTCATCAGAAGATCAAGGTAAGCTTTGTAGTGATACTCAGATATGTCCAGCTCACAAATCGTCTAACACAACGAGTGTCCACATAAATGAGGTGAGTACTCGTCCTCTTTCTGAAATTTCTATTGTTGAAACTCATTCACCACAATATGTTGAGGGTGGGGTTAATGATATAACCGAGTCTAAGGGTGATAGTGAACATGATCAGGAAGTTAAAATTTTTACAAAGTTTGAAAGTGATTCAAATAACATGTTTTCTGAAATTAGTAATTTGAATGTGAAAGTTCCATTTTCAATGGCTTTACTTGCGCCAAAAAATTTAAGTAAACGGGAACAACCTAAGAGTGAAAAGTGGGAAAATTTTGAAAAAGTGAAAATAAATAAACCGTTGCTTGAACAAGTTAAAGTGAGTCCTGATCATGTTGAGTGTTTAGAAGAGTTAAGTACCCACAAACGACATCACAAGTTTCCTAAACAACTTACTCTAACTGCTAGTGTGAATTCCGTTTTGATGGGTACCCTTCCCCCGAAACTTCAAGATCCAGGAACACCTATTATTTCAATACAAATAGGTGATTTAAAATTAGATAGGGCTTTGTTGGATCTTGGAGCTTGTGTAAGTATGATCAGTATGATTTTGGGCCAATAAAAAAAGTTAAAACAACAGTGGTGTTGGCTGATCAAACTCCTAAGTGTCTTAGAAGGATTGTAAAGGATGTGAATGTAAAAGTTGGTGAATTCTATTATCCTGTGGATTTCCTCGTGCTTGATTGTGTAAAGAATACACAACCGACTGTTATTATGAGTAGACCGTTTTTAGCTACAACAAAAGCTATTATTAATTGTGCTGAGGGAACAGTTAGAATGAGGTTTGGGGAAAAGAAGATGAGTTTAAAGGTGTTTTCTAATTCGTTTAATCATAAAACTGACAAGTGTGGATCTCCGGAGAAGGAGAATCAAACAGAAAAGAAAGAATGTTTTATGATTGACAAGTTAAATGAAGATAATGTAAAGAAGAAGTCAAGAAGGAGAAGAAGAAGAAACAAGGTGGAGTTTGATTGTTACAGAGAAATGTGTAAATTTTATGATCAGGTCTGGGAAAAATCTAATGATGAGAGTAGAATAAATTTAGGAGCGGAATGAGGCAAGCACCCTACGATACCACCATGAATGACACATAAGGTATGGTCTGGATGAAGACCTTAACAAAAAAAATAGCGCTAACCGGGAGGCAACCCGGTCTTGTATTCAGGTACGTATATATTATGTTGTACTTAGAACTTTGTGGGTGTAGTTCACTATAAACCCTCACGAGACCTCACTCGTTCACCCGGGATACCGGGGGGGGGGGGGGGGGGTTTAAAGGGCTTGTTGCATACGCTAAATGCAATCGTGATTCCTACGAAAGTGAGTTAGGT